>NC_057734.1:25851527-26030250 GCF_004010195.1 Chiloscyllium plagiosum | reverse complement strand
GGGCATTGGAAGTGCGATAGGTGGAAAGAGGTTAAGGTGAGGGTGATAGACCAGCGTGGGGGTGGGCGTGGAGAGGTCAGGAAGAAGATTGCAGGTTAGGAAGGTGGTGCTGAGTTCAAGAAGCAACACATTTTCAGCTCTGATCTCCAGCATCTGCAGTCCTCACTTTCTCCTAAAATAACACAGACCACATCAACTACCTTACCCTTATCAATCATTCTTTTTACTGCCTCAAGAAAATATTTAAATCAAGTTAATCAGACATGATCGTCCCAAACCGATGGTCCTTGATTTCTCTGCATCCTTTGAAGTGACAGTTTATCCTCTCAGAACTGATTGTGTAAATTACATGATTATGCGTGCATGCTGGAGTCTGGCTGGCTGCACTAACAGCCGCTGACTGTACTGGAGAGTTGAGTTATGCAAGTAGACATTTAGCAGCTTTGGTGAGGCTAGTAACTGAGCTGTTCAAATGTGCCAGTACACTTGGAGTTATGGGACCTTAGGTTAATAGCTCATCCAAGAGATAGCATTTCAAACAGAGCTGTATGACAACACTCACTAAGCTGAACACCATCAAGGGCAAATCAACCCCTAACCTCTACCACCTAGAAGGATAAGGGTTGCAGGTGCATGGGAACACCAACTACAAGCGACTTCAGGTCACATATCATCGACTTGGAACACATCACTAGTCCTTCACTGTACTAAATTAGAGACAAAAAACTGCAGATGTTGGAATAGAGAGTAGATAAGCTGGAGGCTAGAAAAACACAGCAAGTCAGGCAACATCAGGTGGTGGAAAAGTCAACATTTTGGGAATAACCCTTCTACGCCACTGTATTAAAACCACAGAACTCCATTTTCAACAGTCAAACTAAGGACAGCTGTGGGTCAAGAAGGCAAATCACAAGCAATCTAAAACAAACAATAATTCATTTGCGGTTCACAAAAGCCATTTACTTTAAAGCCAGGCCTCAAAATCATTTTACAAGAAATCACCAATGCTGCAGAAATACTTAAGTTCGTTATTAATCATGATGGTTGTTAATCACCCATCAGTTACTGGTGATTAAAAACTAGAAACCCTAATTTATATTGAAAAACATACAAAAAAGGTTTACGCTGAGGTGGGAGAGTCCAGAACTAGAGGGCATAGGTTTAGAGTGAGAAGGGAAAAATTTAAAAGAGACCTAAGAGGCAACTTTTGCACACAGAGGGTGGTGCATGTACAGAATGAGCTGCCAGAGAAGTGGTAGCTCTGATCTCCAGCATCTGCAGACCTCACTTTCTCCTCAGAGAAGTGGTAGAGGCTGGTACAATTACAGCATTTAAAAGACATCTGGATGGGCAAATGAATAAGAAGGGTTTAAGAGGAATATGGGCTAAGCGCTGGTAAATGGGACTAGATTAGGTTAGGATACATGGTCGGCATGTACGAGTTGGACCGAAGGGTCTGTTTCCGTGCAGTACATCTGTATGACTCTATGCGACATAACGCTTACCATTTTCAGTGCATCCAACTAGACATTAGTCTCCTGAGATGAATTAACATTGAATACAATAGTGGAAACAAAATTTAAAAATCCAGAGTTCCGCTTTTGCCATTAATAAACAGCTGAAAAATTGAGCAGGCAAGATAACCACTATTCTGCTGTACATGTTTTGTGTAACACTCACTTACAAAAGAAACCTGCTCATGTTACTAATTATAGATTTTTTGAGCAAGTTATTCAATAACTTTCACAGCAAAGGATATAAAATTAAATGGGGGGGGGGGAAAGAGAGGGGGGTCCAAGTTCATAATTTTGGTTTCCTCCCACAATAAACTAAGTCACTTGTTAGATTGTGTGGAGCCACAGAAGATGGGGCAGATACTAAATGAGTATTTTGCATCAGTATTTACTGTGGAAAAGGACACAGAAGATATAGAATGTCGGGAAATAGATGGTGACATCTTGAAAAATGTTCATATTACAGAGAAGGAAGTGAAACGCATAAAAGTGGATAAATCCCCATGATCTGAGCAGGTTTGCCTAGAACTCTGTGGGAAGCTAGGGAAGTGATTGCTGGGCCTCTTGCTGAGATATTTGTATCATTGATAGTAACAGGTGAGGTGCCAGAAGACTGGAGGTGCCACTGTTTAAGAAGAGTGGTAAGGACAAGTCAGAGAACTACAGACCAGTGAACCTGACATCGGTGGTGGGCAAGGACTGATTAGGGATAGTCAACATGGCTTCGTGTGTGGAAATCATGTCTCACAAACTTGATTGAGTTTTTTGAAGAAGTAACAAAGAGAATTGATGAGGGCAGACCGGTAGATGTGATCTATAGGGACTTCAGTAAGCGTTCGACAAGGTTCCCCATGGGAGACTGGTTAGCAAGGTTAGATCTCATGGAAGACAGGGAGAACTTGCCATTTGGATACAGAACTGGTTCAAAAGGTAGAAGACAGAAGGGGGTGGTAGTGGAGGATTGTTTTTCAGACTGGAGGCCTGTGACCAGTGGAGTGCCACAAGGATCAGTACTGGGTCCACTACTTTTCATCATTTATATTCAAAGTTTGGGAAGATTTGTCGCTAGGGTGCTCGTTGTTGTGGTTCTGTTCGCCGAGCTGGGAATTTGTATTGCAGATGTTTCGTCCCCTGTCTAGGTGACATCCTCAGTGCTTGGGAGCCTCATGTGAAGCACTTCTGTGATGTTTCCTCCAGCATTTATAGTGGTTTGAATCTGCCGCTTCCGGTTGTCAGTTCCCAGCTGTCAGTTGCAGTGGTCAGTATATTGGGTCCAGGTCGATGTGCTTATTGATTGAATCTGTTGAGTCCTAGTGGTCGCAGTAGTCTGGCTGTCAGTTCGGAAATGCTCTTGATGTATGGTCAATATACCGACCACTGCAACGGACAGCTGGAACTGACAACCGGAAGTGGCAGATTCAAACCACTATAAATGCCGGAGGAAACATCACAGAAGTGCTTCACATGAGGCTCCCAAGCACTGAGGATGTCACCTAGGCAGGGGACGAAACGTCTGCAACACAAATTCCCAGCTCGGCGAACAGAACCACAACATCATTTATATAAATGATTTGGATGTGAGCATAAGAGGTACAGCTAGTAAGTTTGCAGGTGACACCAAAATTGGAGGTGTAGTGGACAGCAAAGAAGGCTACCTCAGGTTACAACAGGATCTTGATCAGAAGGGCCAATGGGCTGAGCAGTAGCAGATGGAGTTTAATCTGGATAAATGCGAGGTGCTACATTTTGGGAAAGCAATCTTCGCAGGACTTAAACACTTAATGGCAAGGTCCTAGGGAACGCTGCTGAACAAAAAGACCTTGGAGAGCAGGTTGACAGCTCCTTGAAAGTGGAGTCACAGGTAGATAGGAGAGTGAGGAAGGTGTTTTGGTATGCTTTCCTTGGTCAGAGTATTGAGTACAGCAGTTGGGAGATTATGTTGTGGCTGTACAGGACATTGGTTGTGCCACTGTTGGAACATTGCTTGCAGTTCTGGTCTCCTTCCTATCGGAAGGATGGTGTGAAACTTGAAAGGGTTCAGAAAAGATTTACAAGGATGTTGCCAAGGTTGAAGGATTTGAACTATAGAGAGAGGTTGAATAGGCTAGGGCCGTTTTCGTTGGAGTGCCGGAGGCTGAGGGGTGACGTTATAGTGGTTTATAAAATCACGAGAGGCATGGATAAATGGAAAAAGGTCTTTTCCCTGTGGTGGGGGGAGTCCATAACTAGAGGGCATAGGTTTAGGGTGAGGGGGAAAAAGATATAAAAGAGACCCAAGGGACAACTTTTTCACGCAGAGGGTGGTACGTGTATGGAATGAGCTGCCAGAGGAAGTGGTGGAGGCTAGTGCAGTTACAACATTTAAAAGGCATCTGATCGGTATATGAAGAGGAAGGGTTTGGAGGGGTATGGGCTGGTTGCTGGCAGGTGGGACTAGATTGGGGTTGGGACAAGTTGGACCGAAGGGTCCGTTTCCGTGCTGTACATCTCTATGACTCTATGTTTAACTTATAAGATGATTAAGTTTTAAAATCTCACCTTAGAGAAGAAAACAATGTTCTCAATGAAAAACCAATGGTGAGTGTTGTGCGGAAAGAAACTGAAACATATTGAAAATCAAGTAATAATTTTCACAACTTGACATGCAGAGAAACCGAGAGATGGTTTGGGGCGTGCAGGGTGGGGGTTGGTAGTAATGAAAAGACAGGGCACACAAGGCAAGGGCAGCTGCTGCTGTGAAGAAAGGATGAACTGTTTGCTTGTTAACAATGAAGCCAAATGCTTGTAAAAGTTTCTTCTCTGTTGGAAACAAAAGGAGCAGATCCGACTTTGCAGTTTACAACTGGGACATGCTGATAGAATTTAGGACCAGAATATCAGACTGAGACAAACAATTTTTGAAAGAAATTGCAACATTCAATCTGACATGCAGGCAGGGAATGTGAATCAGAAACTGGGAATATTTTATAACTTAATATTGCAAGACTAAAATGTCTGACCAAAGTTGGGCACAGAGAATGGGGTTAGAAAAAAAAGCTTGACTGAGTTAAATAATTAATGTGTATATTTTCATTTCTTTAGCTTGGTGCACTGTTTAAACTACATTTATCTCAGTTATAGTAACAGACCTAAAATGTGATCTAGTCCATTAATAACATAATTCAGTCACTAAGAAACTAAGCTCTCAAAAATCATCAATCTCTATGGAGATCATAATACAGAGAAAGCGGCACAAAGGCTGAGGGGTAAACTGATGGAAGTACTATATATAAAATTATAAAGGAAGATGTATAGAGTGAATATTCAAGAGTCATTATGCCAGAGTAGAAATGTCAAATACTTGGGGCATAGGTTTAAGGTGAGAGAGGGAACATTTAAAGGTAATGTAATCTTACAGGGAATACAGGGATATGGACCAGAGGCAGGCAAATGTGATTAGCTTAGAATGGCATCATTGCTGTCACAGATATGGTTGACTGAGGAACCTGGTCCTGTACTGTACTGTTCTGTATGATGCTCTTAGTAGTCAAGTTTTGCGCTTTAGTTAGTTGCATGCCCCTGCCACTGATTTACTGGTTTAAAATGTGCATACAATTCAGCTATGAAAGCAGAGGAATACGTAAGGAATTTTAATAAGATGAAATGTAAATCCTACTAATTTTGCTTCTAAAAAGAATGCACATTTACGTTCTTCAGCAAATTTTAAGTTTCAAGCAGGAATATATAAAATACTAATTAGGGTTTAATTATTTTAAAAAATGTTTTATGTGCATTTTTAAAAACAATTTTTGTTTTTAAATTTATTCAGCAAATAAATAGGGCAGCATTATGACTCAGTGGTTAATGCAGCTGCTTCACAGCATCAGGGATCGGGTTTGATTCCAGTCTCGAGTGACTGTCTGTGTGGAGTTTGCACATTCTCCCAGTGTCTGTGCTGTGCTGCGCTTCTGCTGGGTGCTTCAGTTTTCTCCCACAGTCCAAAGGATGCACAGGTTAGGTGGATTAGCTATGCTAAATTGCCCCATAGCAGCCAGGGATGTGCAGTCTAGGTGAATTAGTCATAGTAAATATGGGGCTATGGGGATACGGTGGGGTCTGGATGGGATACTCTTTGGAGGGTCCGTGTGGACTCAATAAGCCAAATGATCTTTTTCTGCACTGTATGATTCTAAATAAACCAAATGTAATCCAATGTACTGTTATATGTTAAGAACTATTAGCACAATATTTATGAGTTTTCACGTCATTTTTCTCTTTTGAGAATTTTTCACCTCATTTTAATTGCCACTGTAGAATTTATATTTCTGAAAATCAGCTACAATTTTCAAATATACTGTCATGACAATTTCACAGGATTTTTCCAATAGCTCACTCCAGTTTACCTTGTGACTAACTGAACCATATAGATGTGTTAGCATTGTTGCTTTAAATGCAGTTTACGGCATTTAAAATATGTTGAGTCAACATCAAATAATCAGAAGAATGTTCCTTTCATCACAAACACAGTGTTAATCTTCACATCAATTGCCTTTGATTATCCTTTTTACAATCAAAATGTATAATGCAAACAGAATCTTTTCAGGATCAGGGAATTAAAAACTTTAATTGACTTTATGTAAGCCATTTGGTCAAGTATATTAACTGCAATCCATATCTCAACATTCAGCGTTTAAGAAAACATTTATACTAATCTCTGCACCTAAACATATTTTTTCAGTGGTTCTTCAAACCAATGCTATGCAAAAATAAGTCTTATGTGGCTATTTTCCTATACAGGAGAAAGTAAGGACTGCAGATGCTGGAGATCAGAGCTGAAAATGTGTATTTTCCTACATACACTTGACACAGTCATCAGAAGTAGTGAAGGAATGATTGAGTAAAGCTTTTGTTCAGCAATGTAAATTTTAAATATAGGGTCAAAGACTATACAGGTAGGAATTCAACAGTGTAGCTTTGAGTTACATGGTAGTAAGGAAAGTTGCAAGTAAGGTAGGTAAGGAGATGTAGGTTGGGAAAAATGCAAAAAAGTGGTCACAAATGCCTCAATCATCAAAACAGTAAGAATGAAAAGGGTCATTAACACAAATACTTTATATGGAAGGAGAAATTGAGAGAGGATAGAAAAGTCACCATTAAAAGCTGAGATAGAGATTACAATCAAAAGAATAAATGCTAAAGGTAGAAGAAAGGAAGCTTCCCCCAGCAGATGTTCAATGTGATGCTTAGAGAGGTATGAAATAGCAAGAACATTATAAAGGCAGGCAAAGGATCGGGAGCGTCTAACAAGCCAGGTTTAACTGTACAGGATTCAAAATATAAATTGGCAGGTGTCAATAGTCCTAAATGCCCATCAATACCTTGTGAGCCTTTTAATATAAAAACCTACTCACATACAAGTGCAAAGATCAGGAAGTAATTATTTTTCCATACTCAGTAGCTTAGCATTGATTTTTTTTTCAAACACCTGCATTTCTCTCACTCAAAAGTATAACCACATGTTTTATGGTCAACTGCATTTTTCACAATATCATCAAACTGATATCAAAGTGGAGCAAAGATTTAGACTAGGATTTGCAGGTAGTAGCAAAGCGATGACACTTGCCACCAACCTTGAAGAAAGCAAACCACAAAGCTCTGCTCATCTTTATCATGTTAATTTCCTCTTTTCAATAGAAGTCTGAATTTGGCATCAAGCCAATATCACCACAGGTCCAGGAACAGTGATAAAATCAAGCAGAGTTGGCAGCCAGAAGAATTTTCTCACAGTCAGAAAAACAAAAATAAAACTTCTAAAAAGTGGAGAAACCCAAACAGTATGGCAGCATTTAGCAAAAGAAAATTTGACTATTAAAGAACATTTAACAATTCAATTGTTTTGAGCTATCAAACAGCAACTTTGTCATTTTCACCTCATTTTTAAACTATAGGGCCATCAGTCAGACAAGATCATATGTAAAGAGGTGTAAAATCTGTACCAATCTTGGAGTATAATAAAATCTATATGGGAAAGCAATCATCAAGACAATTTCTTGTGAAAATAATACTCCACCAATTATCAGTGAACACGGATACCAACCACAGTAAAACATGCATTTAATACTCTGCAAGTATATTCAAATATTGCTAGATCGTCCAAGTAGCCAGCTCAAACATCATTGACAAAGGACTGGCCATAAGCAGCTGACAACATTTTAATTTAGAGAATGTGGTGTCCCACAGGACAAAGAGGAAAAAGGCCAGTCTGAAACAAATAATCCTATTCTGCCACATACCTGCTGCTCTCAGCAAATGAGACCACCTTCCTCAGTAATGCCAAGGTCATCATGTTTTGCTTGACTGCAGTATTTCCAAGATGCCTATCTAACATGGATTTGTACAAAAGCCAAAAATTTCTCCAGCACAATGCTGCCAAGACCAAACCACACAATTCAGCACTTGACAGTAACTGCACCTTCACTCATGATTCCATTCTATGTTTTGGCAATTTGTTCACACAGAAGCCAATGGTGCACAGCCTCTGCATTATTTACTTCTTAAGTTCCAAACAGAGCAACACATTGTGATGACAGCCTATTACTACTGTGAAATAAGTTAAAAATCACAGGACCAGATTATAGTCCAATAGGTTTACTTGAAAATACAAGCTTTCAGAGTGCTGCTCCTTCGTCAGGTAGCCAACATTAGAATCCTCAATGACAAACCAGGTTGACTTCCCTAACAAAAATTGTGTTATAGTCCCCAGTTAGAATCGGCACAAACTAAATTCTACCACTCATATCATTTTCTGGGCTAGGTCTTGCATAGTAATTAGGTCTATTAAATCCCAACCAGTACCCTTTCCCCCAATGTATGGTATCAAAATCTTGTCTTTTTTAATAAAAACATCCATTCAATAGCACAGCACCCAGCAACCTCTACTGTTACATAATTTCAGCTGGTAACTTTCATACTCTGATCAACTGCATTCATTGTCCCCAGAGGCTTTCAGCCATCAGCCATCACACGCTTTTATTCTGGAATTCCTTTTCTAAACTCTCTCAACTTCTAGGCCATATAAACCAACTGATGAATATTTGTAAATCAGGAAGAGTTAGTTCTCTCCTTCTGGTTAAAAAAAATCATGATATGTGGGTGCTTCTGGCTAGGTTAGCATTTACTGTCGTGCCTGAAGTGCTCTGAAGAGGTTGTGGTAAGCTGCTTTCCTGAACTGCTGCAATCTTTGGTGTGGTGGAACACCCACAGTGCTGTTAGGATTGGAATTCCAGGCTTTTGACTTCGTGATTCTGAAGGAACATCAATACGATTCCAAGTCAGGAAAATGTGTGGCTTGGAGAGAAATTTGGTGATGTTACAGTCATTAAGGAAACTGACTGAGTTGCAGGGTGAAAAGGCCCCAGTTCTAATGGGCTTCATCCTAGGGTCTCATCTTAGGGCCAACTTTCTAAAATTCGTTAAATTTGATCAAAGTCGCATCAGACTGGAAGTAGTAAATATTTTTCCTCTATTGAAGGGAGAGAGCAGAAAATAGGAACCTACAGACCAGTTAACTTGGCCTCTATCATGGAAAAAGTGTTAGAATTCTCCTAAGGAGATTATTGCTGGGGAGGGGCATGCAAGAAAACCTCAAGATAATGGGAAGAGTCAATATGATTTTACGAAAGAGAAATTATCCTTAACCAATTTACTAGAGTCCTTTGAAATAGTAACATGTGCTATGGATTAAGGAAAGCCTGTAGACATTCTGCACTTGGATTTCCATAAGTTATTGACAATATGCCACTCAAACAATGTTGTGCAACGCAGGAACATATGGTGAAGGTGATGGTTATTAGAAAAGAGTAGAAGTGAAAATAGAAGCAAAATACTGTGAATGCTGGGGACTTCAAATCAAAACTTAAAGTGCTGGAGAAACTCAGCAGGTCTGGCAGCATCTGTGGAGAGAGAAAAACAAGAGTTAACATTTCAAGCTCAATGACTCTTGTTCAGAACCAAACAGGAGGAGTGTAATTTGACCAAAGATACATTGGACTCAGTTTTTCTCGCTCTACACATGCTGTCAGAACTTAGGTTCTCCAGCATTTGCTGGTTTCATTATAATGAGGATAGAAGATTCACTGGCTGGCAGAAAACAGTACACTAAAATGGGTCTTTTTCATATTGGCAAGACATGATAAATGGAGCACTGCAGGGTTCTGTACTCAGTCCTAGCTTTTTACAATTCATGCTCCCTGAAAATAGACACACAGAAAAGGTGGTAAAGACATATGACATGCTTGCCTTTATCAATTGGGACATTAGGTACAAGAGTCAGGATGTCATTTGCAGCTTCATAAGACTTTGGTCAGGCTGCACTTGAGTATTGAGTTCAATTCTGGTCGCCACATTACAGGAAGGATATGGATGCTTTGGAGAGGGTGCAGAAGATGTTTACCAGGATGCTGCCTGGATTAGAGGGTATCAGTATGAAAGGCTAGAAAATCTAGGGGTTGTTTTTTTCTGGAGCGACAGAGGCTAAGGAAAGACTTGATAGAGTCTATAAAATTATGAGATGCATATAGGGATGACAGTCAATCTTTTTCCCCCAGAGTTGAAAAGTCTAACAATAGGGAGCATTCATTTAGGGTGAGAGGGGATAGTTCAAAGGAGATGTGAGGGGCAAGTTTTCTACAAACACAAAGTGGTAGGTGTCTCAAACCTGCTGCCAGCTGTGCTGGTGGAAGCAGATACAATGGGGTGTTTAAGGGACCTTCAGATAAGCACATGAACATGCAAGGAAAGGAAGGGATATGGACCAAGGGCAGACAGAAGGGATTAGTTTAATTTGGCATCACGTTTGGCACAAAATCCTGGGCCAAAGGGCCTATTCCTGCACTGTATTGTTCTATGTTCTATATCAATAACTTGCAAGAGGGGAGCAATGGCATAGCAGCTAAATTTGCAGATGACAGAAAGTTAGCTAAGAAATATGAGGAGATTTCAGATGTGTGAGTGGGCTAAGTGAGTAGGCAAAGATTTGGCAGATAAGTATAATGTGAGAAAATATAAAGTTGTTTACTTTGGCAAGAATACTAAAAAAAAAGTGTATAACATAAATTGAGAATGGCTTCACAATTCAGAGATGCAGAGAAATCTGTGTGTGCTAATGCATGATTCAAAATTGAGAATGGCTGCATGATTCAGAGATGCAGAGAGATTGGTGTGTGCTAATGCATGATTCACAAAAGATTAATATGTAGGTACAGCAAGTAATTAAGATGGCTAATGGAATGTGATCATTTTTTAAAACAGGAATTGAAAATAAAACGATTTATGCTTCAGTTTGCAGAGCATTGATGAGCATTACAGTTACAGTGTGTGGTGTTGAACTCTTCATTTAAGGAAGGATGTAAAGGCCAGTAGTTTTACTAGATTGGTATCTGAAATGGGTGGATTGTCTAGCTGATCTGGTTTTCACCAGAGTCTAGAAACATTGAATATTTCCCGTTGAGGGCAAGTCCAGAACGAGGGATATGGTTTAAAACTGACAGGTCATCATTTAGAACTAACAGGAGGAGATTTTTCTCTCACACAAACATGCAACTTTGAGTAGATTGATTCCCTTCCCTGGGAACATCTAAGGATAACAGGAGTAGGTGGGATTGTAGAACTTGAAACAAATAAATCAAGGGTGATTTTATTACTGAATGATAGAGCAGGCATATAGGACTGAATTATCTATGTCTGCTCCTTATTCACATGTACATATTTATATGTGCATACATACACAATTATCAAGATATTTAAGGCAGATGTGTGTTACATTTAAAACAGACAATTATAAAACCCACATGTATTTTCAGTCCAGGATAACTTCACCTTTATGAAAATCACAAAGAAATTCCCAGACTAAACAAATTCTGATCAGTAAAAGTTTTACCAACCAGTACAATTATAAAAGCGAACAGAACTTCAATCACTTAGGATATGGAGATGTGAGGTAAAGGTCATGGCCACATTTATTTTTCAGAACTACAACCTTAAAGACTTGGTTTCTGTTTCTTGTTGGAGTAATTTACATAATTTAGGAATTACAACACCACTTCTCATCCATTGTTAACACAACTTAAAAACAGCTAGTACTAAAGTTTTGCAAGCTTCAGCTCTTGAGCAATAGGTTTGGCACCATTCTACATAGCTTATTTGAGCTTACTGATATTTTGAGAAATCATCTGAACAAAATACTAGACATAACACCAAAAATGAAAACAGCTGTGAAAGCATAGAACCTCTGATTTGAGCTCTATTCACTTTTAATTGCTATTGTGCATTGGTTTGGCTTTACTCTTTTAATGTCATCACAAATTCCAAATCCTATTCCAAACATTTCAATGCAAGAATACCACTTTAGCATCAAATTGTGCCCTGGGTCAAAACTAAAATCACTGTTACTGGAAAACAAGATTGCTGATTATTCCGGCTGATGCAAACCCAAAAAAACACACACACTTAAGTCCACCCACAACACTAGCATCAAACTTAGTGCTTCACCGACTTGTGTAAGTGAACAAAAAACATCTTGTGATTCTACAAAGATGAAAAGTAAAAGTATTTGCACCTTGTTCTGGTCAAACCAAAACCACCACGAAACAGATTAACTGTTCATTTTTCTTGTTGGTATTTGTGTAAAAGTCATTTAGTACTTTAATGAAAGTTAGCTGTTATGTTAGGCTGGATAACATGAAATAAATATTTAAAAAGCTTACTTTTTTGGGCAACACATGAAAGATCCTCTGCAAGCACATTTTCTTTTAAAATAAACTGCCTACTAACAAATGGTTTAGCTCAGTTGGCTGGATTGTTGGTTTACAGAGCAGTGTGGGTTCAATTCCATCACCGGCTTGAGGTTACCATGAAGGACTCTCCCTCCCTCATCTGACATCTGCTAGCCGTCAGGTTAAATCACCACCAGTCGCTTCTCTCTAAGAAGAGAGCAGCCCCTATGGTCTGGTAAGAGAATGGTGGCACAACAACAAGTTAACAAACATGCAGTAATGTCTTTATACTCCAGTAAAACATGGAACATTTTCCAATTCTGTTTTACTCCTCACAATTCAGGCTAATCCACTATTAGGGATTACTATTTCCATATTCTTGTATCTCAATTCACCTAGTGAAAGTCATAAAATTAGCATTCTTGCCTTTTAAAAAAAAGGATCATGTATAGTTTGAAATCTCATGACAGTTAAATGCCATAGTTGTTTCCAATTAAAATGTTGTCTGAACAGAAAAGTATAATTAAACATGGAAAAAAATAAGTTATGAGTGGCCAATTTGTTTTCAACTTTCTGGTGAAAACACAAAGCATATGAATTTCTAACATCAGTCTTCAAAGCTAGTAGTTCTGCAAAACAGCACTTTGCACCAAATACTTTTAAAGCCAGGTTTTTGAAAACAAAATGTTTATGCCAATATATACAGTGATCGCAAAGATAACTAAGGCAGAAGAAGCCTATCATTAGATTTAAAAAAGCATGTCAGCAAACATGTAAGAATGTTTATTATAAAACAATAAGTAAATTGAAGCTATTCACATCAAACATCAGAACACAACCAAGGAAGATTTGTCGACTACTTGTAAAAGAAGTTTCCAATACTTGGTTTAAATGTTTATTTCCTGCTTTGTAAATTTTCCTCCACCATTGAAGTCTCCTTTCATGTTAATTTCTTAACTAACAAAGAGGCTTGCTTGCAACTCCCCTCCCCCAATATAACCCTGGGTTAGCCAACAGACAATATGCAAGAAGGATTTTCAGTGACTCGCCCTTTAATTTTCTTTTAAGCACTACGAGTTGAGACAAAAAACATACCCTTCATGGGGGAAAGGATTTAATGCCAACAGTTCTTTATGGTACTTCAGCTGGCTTTAATTTATATTTTTCAACTACTTTGATTCTCCATTTCTGTTTTTTCATATGTTGTCTACACTTTACTTTTCTTAATTCCACTAGTTTATGAAACATTCCTACCTATATTTATGATATAACAGAATCCAAAAGTCCTATATTTACATGTTTTGAAACTATGCATCCTGAGCTAAAATCATAAACTACGAATCAAAACATTCAAAATCATCTCTTGCTAACTGAAATAGAACTGACAAAAATACACTTACTAATCTGCCAGATGAGGAAGCAATTTTATTTTGAAGTTTACTTCCATTACCAAACATTGAAGCAGAATCATTTTTAACAAATTTATTTCAAAAGGAGCTTTGTTCTGTCTCTATTTCAACTGAACGGAGTTTAGGCATGCGTATTAAAAGGAAAGAGATGAATTGAAAGGGGTAAATAAAACTTTGGGGTAAACGGTGAGCAAACAAACCCTTCAGTGTCAAATAAAGCAATTTCATTTATCTAGCACTTTTGATGACCATCCACTGTTGCAAAATGCTGTACAGCCAATTAAGTATTTTTAAAAGCGGATTCACTATAATAATGCATGAAACACAGCAGCCAATTTGTGCACTGTAAAATCCCCAAAACAATGTGATCATGACTAAATAATCTGTTTTTATGATGTTGACTGAGGGAGGCCAGGACATCAGAATAATTTCCTTGATGTCCTAGGTCCAAGCATCTTCAACTGTCTCATGAATAATCTTCCCTGCATAAGATCAGAAATGGGGATTTTCGCTGATGATTGGTGCTGAATATTGCACATTCATAACTCCTCAGCTACTTAAACAGCCTGTAACCAAGTGCAACAAAACCTTGACAACATTCGGTTTGTACATTGTACTTTGCTCAAAAACTGCATGCATTCACGTAGAACTCCGTTATCTCACTTTTTAGATTAGAATCAATCTAAACATCATGGCATCGACAGAACACCCAACGCCTTCAACATATTGTCTAGCTATCACCATTGTTAACAGCTAACCCAAGAATGCAACATTTTAAAAAAAAGGTTTTGTGATTTACACATAAAAGGAGTGAAACTATCACTGTATTCTAACAGATGAAAGGCTTAACAATCAATTTTTCAATGTATAATTTCAGTTATATCACACTAAATTTTTGCTATAAATTCTGTGTTAGGATTGAGCCCTCCACTATCACCCGATGAAGGAGCGTCGCTCCGAAAGCTAGTGTGCTTCCAATTAAACCTGTTGGACTATAACCTGGTGTTGTGAGATTTTTAACTTTGTACACCCCAGTCCAACACTGGCATCTCCAAATCTCGACAACATTCAGACTTGAGATGCTAAGCCACTAAATGCTGTATTGTAAGCCTTTTGGAGAATTACCGTTGATCAGAATCTGAACTGGATTAGCCATGTGAAGACTGTGGCTACAAGAGCAGATCAGAGGCTGAGAAACCCACAGTAATAAATCATCTCTTCCCTGCCCAAAGCCTGTTCATCATCTGCAAGGCATAAATCAGGTGTGTGACAGAATATGCGGATGAGTGCAGGTCAAGGAATTTAACACCAGGTAGGATAATCAGTCCACATAACTGACACACCATTTATCATCATCCACAACCGATACACGATAATACTGCTAGATGCCATTTACAGGATACGCTGCAGCAACTCAACATGGCTTCCTAAATAGTGCCATCTGAAACTACAACTCCAAGCAGAAGGACAAGCACACTAGATACATGGGAACACCTCTCCCTGCAGGTTCCTCGCAAAGCCACACCATCCTGACTTAGAATCATACAAATAGTCTTTCACTAGGTGCAATTCCCAAACTTCCCCCTTAAGAGCACTGTGGATATTTCTAGAGTGGTTCAAGACGACAATTCACTGACTTCACAAGGGTGATTAGGGACAGATATTTAATGCTGCCTTCATCAGCAATGTCCACACCCCGTAAGTATACTAAAAAAAACTCTTCTTTGAAATACTGTCATAGGATAGGTATGTGAACAGGCAGATAACACTTTGGTTCAATGTCTCATCCCAAATTATCTCTGGCAACGTAATGCACCCACAATACTACACTTGAATGTCATGTTTGACTTTGGCACTCAAATTCTGCAGTAGAATTTGAATCCAGAAACTTAGGAGCAGATGACAGTGGAACCAACTCAATTATGGGTAAAAATCTAGTTTAATTTGGGGAAGTTTAATAGCTCAACTTTTTAAATTAAAATATCTCTCAACAAGAAAATCCAGATAGAGTTTGGAGGACTTTGATTTAGCTGATGTTAGTGAGAAAAATGGGGTATTAAGATTGGCCTCAGTCCCTGGGTTAGGAAAATTCAAATTATCTTCTCTATTTCTGATCTCACTTTAGTAACGCTTGCATGTTGGGTGAGAGCAGGATCCAGCTCATGGAATATTCATTTTAATGGCTACCAAGAATAGCCATTTGGGCACTATGATGGCTGAGTGGTTAACACTGCTGCCTCACAGTGCCAGAGACCCAAGTTTAATTCCAGTCTTGGGTGACTGTGTGGAGTTTGCACATTCTCCCCATGTCTGCATGGGTTTCCTCTGGGTGCACTGGTTTCCTCCCACAGTCCACGGATGCGCAGGTTAGGTGAATTGGCTATGCTAAATTGCCCGTAGTGTTCAGGGATATGTAGGCTATGTGCATTCGTCAGGGGAAATGTCGAGGGGTAGGGAGTGGGCATACTCTTTGGAGGGTCGGTGAGGACCCTCCAAAGAGTATGCCAAAGAGTATGCTGGCATACTCTTTGGAGGGTCGGTGAGGACATGTTGGGGCAAATGGCCTGTTTCCACAGGGTATGGATTCTATGAAGATACTATACCTGTCATTTATAGTAACATGCACAACTATTTGATACTTTGTGTACACACTGGTCTAATTTCTGAGCTAATTCGGAATTCCTGAAGAAGGGCTCATGCCCGAAACATCGATTCTCCTGCTCCTTGGATGCTGCCTGACCTGCTGCACTTTTCCAGCAACACACTTTCAACTGATCTACAGCATCTGCAGTCCTCACTTTCTCCTAATTTCTTAGTTAATAATACACAATGTAAACCTACTGATTTTATTTCTAATATTTATTTCTAATATTTCCTCAACTATGCATGTTATTCTTGTTAAACGTTTACACTTTTATTTTTAGCTATGTGGGTTGATGTTTACACACAGATCAGTCACATTACAAATGTCTTCATGCAATGGTTCAAAAGGGCAGAGTTTTATAGATCGGTTATTATACAGAATTATGGATATCTATGACTGTGCAGTTAAAAGATAACCACACAATCTACAAGGTTAGCTTGAATTACTAAGGCGGCAACTATTGGTTACCAGATGAGAAAGAACATGGGATCAACTGCAATCAGTTGCTTTCTATAAGTCAATACCACTGCGATCTATATTATTTTCTCAAGGTTGCTTTTGTTTATTGATTCATCCAAGTGAAAGCTCAGATGCTATACTATATGACACCATGAAGTACAAAAGCATGAAGCACTGAAGTGATGCCAGTTTTAACCTTCACAATCCTAAAGGCTGAGAGGAGGAAAAAAAATACTGAACACAAAACAGAACCAGGAAGGTGAGGTTTTATTTTCCAAATGATATAAAACTAATAAGCACAAATTTTAGCATGACGCATTTTATTCACAGCGCAAACATCAAATCTTTGAGAACAATACTCCTCCCACCTGATACACCCATTAAACAAAGAATTTATTCTATCTACACGTGAAATATATTTGGCCTAAGCCATTGTAGTGATTTACTGTCAAAATGTCAGTTTTCATAGCTTATAGCCAGTACAGTAATAATTTAATTCAGTGAACTATTTGACTAAAGGTCATTTTGAATTTTTCTTTGCATAAAAAGTGCATTTTTAAATCATCCAGGAGTGAATTACTTTACATGCAGAGATGAGAAGTTATTTTTATTCCAAGAATACTAAATATATCCTACTCACTATTAATAACAAACTTTTTGTTACAGAATAGAATACTGTATACAGTTTTAGTCTTATCACCCAAGGAAAAATCAACTTGGCTTGAAGAAAATATTGCCGAGGTTCACTGGAATGATTCCTGAGAAATGGGGACTGCCCAACAAGGAGAGTTGAGTAGACTGGATCTACATTCTCGTGATCGTATTTAAACGAAGTTCTGAGTATCTGCACTACTAAACCCTCTAAGAGAATATGCTCTTTAACAAGTGAGTCTGTAGCCTGCTGTCAGTGTCAGAATAAGGGATCAGGCTAACATAAAAAGATTACATTCAAAAGATAGTTAATCTTTGCAATTCACTACTCCAGAAGGCTGAGACTGCTGAATCAACCTCAAGACTGTGGAAGATACCAAAGAAATCAAGTGAGCAAGAGATAGTGTGGGAAGGTGGTATAAGCAGAAGATTGGCTATGATCTTATTGAACAATGGAGCAAACTCAAAGGCTGGAATGATCCATTCTGGTTTCTTTCTTTTTACCATAATCTGTTCTTAGAATTTTTAAGAAGTGTTAGATTGGCATTCAATACAACACTCATGAGTAAATGAAGTTACGACATTAGTCCGTTCACAGTCTCGCAGAACTTTTGAAGAATAAGGATACCTCAGGTGAAATTTATTTAAAGTTGAATGACAGCTTAAACTGAAATCTGAATTGGACTCAATAAAAAGAAACTCAGCTTTCAATTGCTATCACTACATTAAAATGGGTAATTTTTATTTCCTGAGAGAGTTGAAAATGCTCCTTCAAAAGTCCTTGCAATATTCCAAAGATCAGTTGGAGTTGTGCCAATACAGATATCTTCCTCAGATACAACCTTTATATCTAACTTACTGATATTTGTATAGTTGGAAAATCTATGGCGTTCCTTATCATCCCCATTTTACCCCTCCTAAAATCTCCTCAGGCTTTTAACGCAAAGGTTGGGACTGCTTAGTTATCACTTTGTCCAATTTGCCCAACTTTTTAATTCTTAGATTTTAGAAAAGTGTCAGGCATTTTGGATCTTTGGCTTCTCAAATGAAAGTAGAAAATAGAAATTTGGAGATTTAGTATAATGCTTCAACAACATATCTGAAATAAAATTTAAATTCAAGTTGCAAACATATACAGTAAAATTCTCAAAGTATGGATGAAAGGCAATCGAATAAAAGCTTCCTAAAGTCATTTGAAAATTTTGGGAAGGAGCATTCATGATCAGTTCTAGACCCATACTCTTGCCTGGAGAAATTTGTAGACGTGGACTGGGAACAGGTTTTCGCTCTCCACGAGTGCTGCACAACTTGCTGAACATCTTCGGCATTTCTTGACTTTATTTCATGTTTCCAGCAACAACAATACTTTGCTCTTGTAGAGATAAATCTTATAGATCACATAGCAGCTGCCTGAGAAATAGCACACCACACTCTCAATGTTAAACAAAAAGCCCAAAGAACTGTGGATGCTGGAAATTAGAAACAAAAACAGAAATTGCTGGAAATACTTTCATGATTAGGAGCTTCATTCATTCAAGTTACACAGTAGCAAACAAAACAAACAGGAAATTGAAAATACTACAAACTAAAATGAGAACTGTAGGAACAGTGCAAAAGGGAGATACAGTCAGGACTGTTCTTCCACACAGCAATGCATAAACATGTGCAGCATACTTTCATACAAAGTCATAAGCCAGAAAAAAAATCTTAAAACGTGAATATGATGAAAAACCCAGATTATATAGAAATAGCTGAAACAGAATAAAGGCATTCTACTCCTGAAACCTGTTTAACACCACACACAACATGTTTGATCTACACCTCATCTCCATCTACTCAACTTTACAGATAGTATATTTCTAGGCAAGTAAATCAACTTGGTGTTTAAGATTGCCTTTTTTTGGCTTCAAAAATAAAACAAATCATGCTTTGGCTCATACTTGGTAGTATCAAACAAACTATTTTCTGCCAAGAAATGCTATACTCATTAGGAGTCAACATCAATTTTCTCTCGCAAAAATACATGTTTTGCCTATCTTAGAAATCGGAGTGTGGAATCAAACAGGCAACATGTACAGCGGTGTCATAATGTGTTTGAATGGGTTTATTAAAAACATCCTAAAGAACTCTGTTCTTGGGTAGATTTTCAAGTTAAAAATACTGACTTGTATGCCACAATTTATACTATCTATTGAAAATTTCCAATTCATCCAGGATTGGTAGCCTTTTGGAGGACAGAATTCCAGATTTCCACCAATCTGTTTTAAAATAATGCTTCCTAATTTTCACTTCTAATCTTGCTCTAACTTTATGATGTTCTCTGTTTCTCCATTACCTTTCAGCACTTACCCTCAAATTTGACCTTTTCGGACCTGGTGATATACTAGTGAACCTGCACTGTACCACTCCAAAACTAATTGTGTCTTTCTTGAAGCCATAGGTGGATACAACTGAAGAGATTCCATGCAACTAAAACATAACTTTCTCTTTTTTTTATTCAGACATCTTTGAGATTCCACTACAATTTGCTTATTTTTTTCCATTTGATTTGTAAACATGAACTTTCATGTCTCTTTACTCTCCTAGTTCTTACCTTCTGACCAATGCAAGTTCGCTGATCTCACACCTGCCCAAATTGATTCTAACTACTCCCAGCAAACATTCGCCCTCAATCTGTCCAACGTTTGTAAGTCATTATAAAATGTAAAGCAGTTAATCTTAAAAAGTAGCATTTATTATGTTCATTGCTAGAATATTTTCTACAGACCAATGCAGCAATGGTCAGTTTCAAAACCACGTAATTTAGGTATTCAAGGTCAATGAATTCCTTTTGCTCAGGTTTTTAGTTCAATGCAAAGTACAAAAAAAAAGTTCTAAATCAGACAAACTCAAAGAAACTTAACATCCTCACTACTGCATGTTAACATGATCATTTTCAATTATTTCCTTAACTTTTTCCTGTATATACTTTGCATCAATCTATTCCTTACATATCAATCAAAATAGCTTCACTCCTTCAATTTTTGAAAATGGGGTACTTACAAATTTAAACATTTTGTAGTCCAAAAATTGTGATAACTTTCTAACATAAGACATCAGTCTTCGTTTTTTTAAAAAATAGAAGTCCTGCAGATTCACTAGCTGATTCAAAATTAAAATGTTTTGTGTAAAAGAACAAAAACATACGTTTTTCAAAAACAGAGCAGTTATGACGACCTTGCATGCATTGCCTGAATAAACTGCGTTGAAATGTAATTATAATTATTCATAAAGAATTGCATAAATGTGAGAAATAGAAAAAAAAGTATGCATGATTTGGAGACGATGGTGTTAGACTTGGGTGGACAAAGTTAAAAAAAATCACAACACCAAGTTATAGACAAACAGGTTTATTTGGAGGCACTAGCTTTCGGAGCGCTGCTTCTTCAAGTGGTTGTGGAGCAGAAAAAAATGTCGGAGTATGGGGAAGGAGTCGGGCATAACGGATAAAACAAATAATCTCCATTCAAACGTGTGGAAAAAGTGTGTCTTTGTATAAGCCTATATTAAAAAAATTATATCGCGGGGAGAACTTTGCACTGCAACTTCAAGTGACAGATTAGAACTTCCGTCTAATGTTCTAAATGTAGGGGAAATGAACTCATTGGCAAGTCCAACA
This sequence comes from Chiloscyllium plagiosum, assembly GCF_004010195.1. Lineage (NCBI taxonomy): Eukaryota > Metazoa > Chordata > Chondrichthyes > Orectolobiformes > Hemiscylliidae > Chiloscyllium > Chiloscyllium plagiosum. Next base: position 26,009,164 of record NC_057734.1, on the reverse strand, counting down.
GCTTCAGTGGCCCCTGCGTGAACATAGAGGTAGAGTTCATGTGACAACAGCTACACAACTACAAGTTCAACCACATTAGAATAACGATCGTTTCAAAATATGCTTTCTCTCTCTCTCGTACCCACTCATCAATTTGAAATAAATGCGATTTCAAGCGTCGAGGGGAGGGAGGCTGGGCAGTGAAAAGCCACGCTGCCGATTTTGTTTCTTTTAAATTCAACTTGTTTGGGGCCTAGGGAAAGGAACAGGATCTTGCCAAAGCGTCTAAAAATAGCTTATGACGCCCAAATCTCTGTGGGTGCTGAAAAGGAAAAACAAAGATGAGTATCGAGTTTCTGGCTGCCCCTTCCCCCACTCTGCCCCGAACAAGCCGCTCAGAAAAACAAAGCCAAGGCTCTAAGATTACAGGCGGTACTTCCACCTTGCGGCCTCCTCCTGGCTCTCTCACCTGTACGCCAGAGTCATGCACTCGAACAGCTTGGTCAGGGATGCGTCGATGGAGAGATGGGACGTGCTGTACTTTCCGAAGCAGTAGGTCTGACATGTCTGTTTATTGACGGTGTCGAAATCGTAGCCTTTCTTGGGAGGGTGCTCGCGGTGCGGAGACGACACCATGAAATGCCCGCTGTGGATGATCTGCGGATCGTCCGACTTCTTCAAATTGGGCTCGTCGGCGTCCGAGTCGTCGTCGGGCTCCTGCTTGATGATCACCGGAGTCCGGGACGAGCGCAGCAAGAACACGTCCTTGGCCATCTTAAACGATCGAGCAGCTGTAAGGTGAAGCAAGCAAACATCAGCCACTTTCTCTCCAGAGCCTCATTCCCCTGCCTTCCCTTCATTCGGCAGCTTCGCCTCTGACGAGCGGGGGAGGGGTTTGGGGGGGGGGGGGGGGGAGGAGAAAGGGGGTGGAGGGTGTGGGAACAACTCGCCAATCACAGCTCGCCGTTTCTTAAAGGCGCATGGCAACTGGCGAGCGGCCGCTTCTAATTGGTCGGTTCAGTGACAACGCCCACTCGTGGCGGCCACAGCAGCGAGAAGCACAACAAGCAAATTGATCATGAAACAAAGAACTGCAGTTGCTACAGATAGTCAGAAAAGTCTACAAAGGGCCCTCCACCCCATCTAGTCTGCGCTGGTCAACAACAATCACGCAATTGCTATAATCCAATTTTCCAGCATTTGTCCCTGAGCCTTCTGAAACAAAAAACAGAAATTGCTATAGAAACTCAGCAGGTCTGGCAGTATCTGTGCAGAGAAAGCACAGTTAACCTTTCGTGTCCATGACCCGTCTTCAGAACTAGGAGGAGCTCGGAAAAAGTGATATTTGCGCTGATAATAGGAATCAAGGAGGGAAAGGAGTGAGTGGATAGGCAGAGAAAAGATAGGAAATCAGGCAAAGAATCAGAAGTAGAAACAAGACTAAGTCATACAGGAAAAGCGCAGCAGGTCAGGCAGCATCCAAGGAGCAGGAGAATCGTTGTTTCGGGCATGAGCCCTTCTTCAGGAATTCCTGAAGGGCTCATGCCCGAAACGTCGATTCTCCTGCTCCTTGGATGCTGCCTGACCTGCTGCGCTTTTCCAGCAACACATTTTCAGCTCTGATCTCCAGCATCTGCAGTCCTCACTTTCTCCTTTAAGTCATACAGGCCCTGGGGCCCGTTCCACCGTTAATAAGATCATAGCTGATTTGATATTCCTCCCATCCTGCATTTTCCATGTAACGCTCAATTTCCCTGATTAAGGTTGACATAGGAGGGATTCTTAAATATACACAAGAACTCTGCCCCCAGACTTGGCACCCTTTATTCAGAAATTCTGTCCTCTGCTATTAGAGGAAACATCCTCTCAGCATTGACCCTGTCAAGCCCCTTAAGACTCATCCATATCATCTTAGCAAACCTTCTTCTAAATTCTAGATGTGGTCTCACCAGCAGTTTGTACAATTGCAGTGAGGCTTTACTATTCTTATACCCCAATCGCCTTGAAATAAGGGCCAACATTTAATTAGCATTCCTGATTACCTGCTGCATTTGTGTGCTAGCCTCCTGTTTTGTGCGCAAGTATCCCAAATTATTTTATGTTGCAGCTCTCTGCATTTTATTCTCCATTTAAAAACGTTTTGCTCTCCCTTCCACACACCTTCACATTTTCCCACACTATACACTATTTACTAACATTTTGCCACTGATTTAATCCTATCTGTATCTCTGAACAGTTTGTATCCCTTTTACAACTTGCCTTTCCACCTATTTTTGAGTCATCTGCAAATTTGGCTACAATAAATTTGTTTCCTTCCTCCAGATCATTAATGTATATTGAATAGTTATGGTCCCAGCACTGATCACTGTCAAACCTCATCCAGTTACAGGTTGCCAACTTAAAAAGTAACCCCTTATCCTGACTTGCGGTTTCCTGCCCATTAGCCAATTCTCTATCCATGCTAACCTACCTCCAACACCACAGGGTCTTATCTTGTAACTTAACCTTCTCAGAAGTATCTTGTCAAACGCCTTCTCTAAGTCCAAATACAACACACCCTCTCTCCACTCTGGTTAAGACTTCCTTGAAAATCTCTTAATTAGTTAGACACAATTTCTCTTTCATGAAGCCATGCTGACTCTGCATGATTAGATTACAGTTTTCCAAATGTGCTATTTTTACTTAATACTTGATTCCAACGATTTTCCAATAATAGATTAGGTTAATTGGCCTACAGTTACCTACTTTTTGCCTGCCTCTTTTTTTGAACAGGGAAGTCACATTAGAAAACTGCCAATCTTTCAGTACTACTCCAGAATCCAAGAATGCCGGATGTAGGTTTGCTCACTGAACTAGAAGGTTCATTTTCAGACATTTCGTCACCATACTAGGTAACATCAGTGACTAGATTAGAGTGGCGCTGGAAATGCACAGCAGGTCAGGCAGCATCCGAGGAGCAGGAAAAATCGACGTTACGGGCAAAAGCCCTTCATCAGGAAGAGAGCTATTCTGCCTGACCTGCTGTGCTTTTCCAGCACCACTCTAATCTAGACTCTGGTTTCCAGTACCTGCATTCCTTGTTTTTAACAAAACATCAGGGAGCCTCTGGATGAAGCATTGGTGGCACAGCCCACTTTTCCCATTTTCTATTCTATCCAAAAATTTTTAGAAAATTACAAACATTGCATCCACTCTATAACTACCTCTTAGGATCGTAGGATGCAAGGAATCAGGGCCAACGGACCAGTCTTCCTTTAGCCTCATTAGTTTTTCTAATACAGCTCATGATGGTACTTAATTCCACCACTCTTATTCTTTACTATTAATGGGCTGTTCAAACTATCTTCCACCGTAAAGACTGATACAAAATGCCTGTTCAGCTCCTCCGCCATTTCTATGGTCCCCATGACTATCTCACAAAATAAATTTTTTGATGAAGGACAACCACCTGATGAAGGAGCAGCGCTCCGAAAGTTAGTGCTTCCAATTAAACCGGTTTGACTATAACCTGGTGTTGTGTGAATTTTAACTCTGTTCAGCCCAGACCAACACCAGCATCTCAAAATCATGGAAAAACAAAAGATGGTAACAAGGACTAGTAGCAACTGAAAATGGGTTGGCTATGTTGAAAGCAGCCAATGTCATCTCAGGGTGTGGGTGTGGGAGGAGGTAAAGAACCCGTGCACCTCTTTCCATGTCCTTTACACAACCCTACACCCCAGTTGTATCATGACATGACTGTGCTGAAATCAGCCCAACCTATTTCACCTGTACACTTTATCCATTATTAGCTTGTCACCAGCTTACATTTGTCTACCTAGCTTTCTTTCCTCCTCTCTTGGCTGCATCTCCACCTATCCACTCACTTCTTCACCACACCTTCCCCATCATCAAGCTAAATAATTTTTTCCTATCTACTATTATCAGTACTAAACTGGAGTGACTGGACTTGAAAGGCTTATTCTGCTTTCTCTCTGTGGATGCTGCCAGACCTGCTGAGTTTCTCCAGTGATTCTGATGGTAAATCATGCTGTCTCCCAACGTTCTTAAGACGACAGCAAATAAAACCAGAGAGCAAAGATATTGTAAATGCAACATCTTTAGATAATCCTCAATGAACAAGATTAAAAGGGATAGTTTTTTTAAACTGGGAATTAAAAATATTTGTGTCGACTTATCAGATCATAAGGAATTAACATTAGCACTTACTTAAACAGTCTATTAATCAGCTAGGCTTTGTTGGTTTGAAGCTTGATCTTTAGTTTATATAGCAGGACGTCCAGATTTACTTTTCAACAGCATGCAAAAACATGTCAAACTGTACATCTGTACCAGTCGTTACTACTCACAGTACTTGGGTAATAATAATTCACTTATATTGATGTCACTGATGTGAAGTTCAAACAATATATGCATAAATGTATGCCTTCTCCACAAGTTACTAACCCAACTAGTTGATAAAGCGATTTAGTGTAAAAGTATTCATACTATAAATTTATTTAAAATGTACAAATGGAGTGAAAGGACAACATTTAATCCTTTAAATCATTGATGTGATGACTAATGGGAGTATGAATACCGGATACCACTATTTAAAAACTATAACCGGAAACTTTAACTGGATTTCTCTTTCCATAGATGCTGACGGACCTTTATTTCCCGCACTATTTTTACGTCATATTTCTGAAAGCTGCAATACTTTGCTTTTCTTTCTAACGTCCATAAATCCCTTTATACCTTTAGATTACAACAAGAATGTCCCAGCAATTATAACACGTCATCAAGCAAGTAACTAGCTAGATTGTAAAATTGTCTTAAAAACTGTTACATTTAAAATGTTAACTGTTCTATGGTGGTAGTGTTGAAACAGATAGTGATTGACATTATAAGTACATCACAAATTGCACAGAGTATCACTGTAAAGGCTCACCAGGTGAAAGTCCGCTTTTATTGCAAGTTATGTCATTAACTATCATTTTTATTCCATTCATTCGTGGATGTGGCCTTACTAGTTGGGCCATCATATATTGTTCTTGAGCAAATGGAAGTGAGTTGCTTTCTTGCACCACTGCAATCCATCTAGTGTATAGACATCCAAAATACTTTGTTCAGGGTTCCAGCAATACTGAAGAATACATAGCTATTTTCAAGTCAGAATAGGGACTAGCTTTGTGTACTGTCTGCATGTCATGGTGTGCCTATGGAGCTGCTATCCTTCTAGTTGGTAGTTGTGGCAAGGAGCATTGATGAATTGCCACAGTGCAGTTCGTTGGTGCCGCTGGTCATGGAGGGATTGAATGTTTGGAGGGTGTTTCAATACCATTCAAGTGGGCTGCTTTGTTCTGGATGGCATCAAGCTTCTTGAATGTTGTTGGAACATTCAGAACAGACCAGGCAAGTGGAGTGTATTCTACCACACTCCCAAATTATACCTTATAGATGATGGACAGGCTTTGGAGAGTCTGGGGAAGAGTTACTCAACATAGTATTCCTAAACTCTGACCTGCTCTTAGACCCACTGCAGTTGCATGTTGTGTCCAATTGAGGTTCTGGTCAATGGTAACTTTCAGGATATTGATAGTGGGGGATTTACTGATGATAACACTATTGAATATCAAGGAGCAGTGGTTAGATGAACTCTTATTGGAGATGCCCCCAATACCATGCACCCTAATTTTACTCACTAACCTCCTGTGTGGGTCTTTATCAAAAGCTTTCTGAAAGTCCAGGTACACTACATCTACTGGATTTCCCTCGTCCAACTTCATAGTTATATCCTCAAAAAATTCAAGATTAGTCAAGCATGATTTCCCCTTCATAAAACCATGCTGACTCTGTACTATCCTGTTACTACTATCCAGATGTGCAGTAATTTCATCCTTTATAATAGACTCCAGCATCTTTCCCACCACTGAGGTCAGACTAACTGGTCTATAATTACCTGCTTTCTCTCGCCCACCTTTCTTAAAAAAGTGGTATAACATTAGCCACCCTCCAATCCTCAGGAACCGACCCCGAATCTATTGAACTCTGGAAAATAATCACCAACGCATCCACGATTTCCCGAGCCACCTCCTTCAATACCCTGGGATGCAGACCATCAGGCCACGGAGACTTATCAACCTTCAGACCTAACAGCCTCTCAACACCAAATTATGGCAAATATAAATTCCCTTAAGTTCAGGCCCTTCAGCCACTGTTACCTCAGGGAGATTGCTTGTGTCTTCCCATGTGAACACGGATCTGAAGTACCCATTTAATTCCTCTGCCAGGAATTAGGGTTAGGGTTAGGGTTAGGATTAGGGTTATAGTTAGGGGATCACACACTGGCAATCAAGCTCTGGGAAAGCTACCATGTCAATTGTCCCCTCATGATGATCTGAAGAATAACACGGCCGCCCATGTCTCCTCCTGGGATCTTTCTTCCTTTTAGGAGTGAACTGATCGTGCAACTTCTGCATTATACACAGAAATATCCGCCATTGTTCCTCCACGGTCATCCCTGCTAAGGTATTGCACCATTGAACTTTGGCCAGCTCCTCCCTCATAGCTCCATAATTCCCTTTATTCAACAGAAGTACTGTCACTTCCGACTGTACCCTCTCCCTCTCAAATTGCAGATTGAAGCTTATTATATTATGGTCACTACTTCCCAATGGCTCCTTCACTTCGAGGTCTCTGACCAATTCTGGTTCGTTACACAAACCAGAATTGAAAATTGGTTGGCTAATAGGAAACAAAGGGTAGTGATAAACGGCTCCATTTCGGAATGGCAGGCAGTGACCAGTGGGGTACCGCAGGGATCTGTGCTGGGACCACAGCTTTTTACAAAATATCTTTATGATATAGAAGATGGTATCAGCAATAACATTAGCAAATTTGCTGATGATACAAAGCTGGGTGGCAGGGTGAAAAGTGATGAGGATGTTAGGAGATTACAGGGTGACCTGGACAAGTTAGGTGAGTGGGCAGATGCATGGCAGATGCAGTTTAATGTGGATAAATGTATGGTTATCCACTTTGGTAGCAAGAACAGGAAGGCAGACTACTACCTCAATGGTATCAATTTATGTAAAGGGGCAGTACAGAGAGATCTGGGTGTTCTTGTACACCAGTCAATGAAGGCAAGCATGCAGGTACAGCAGGTAGTGAAGGCGGCCAATAGCATGCTGGCCTTCATAACAAGAGGAATTCAGTACAGAAGCAAAGAGGTGCTTCTGCAGCTGTACAGGGCCCTGGTGAGACCACACCTGGAGTACTGTGTGCAGTTCTGGTCTCCAAATTTGAGAAAAGACATTCTGGCTATTGAGGGAGTGCAGCGTAGGTTCATGAGGTCAATTCCTGGAATGGCAGGATTACTATACACTGAAAGACTGAAGCAACTGGGCTTGTATACCCTTGAGTTTCGAAGATTGAGAGGGGATCTGATCGAGACGTATAAGATTATGAAAGGATTGGACACTCTGGCAGTAGGAAACATATTTCCGCTGATGGGTGAGTGCCGGACCAGAGGACACAGCTTAAAAATACGAGGTAGACCATTTAGGACAGAGCTCAGGAGAAACTTCTTTACCCAGAGAGTGGTGGCTGTGTGGAATGCTCTGCCACAGGGGTCAGTGGAGGCCCACTCTCTGGATTCATTTAAGAAGGAGTTGGATAGAGCTCTCAAAGATAGTGGAATCAAGGGTTATGGAGATAAGGCAGGAACAGGATACTGATTAGGAATGATCAGCCATGATTATATTGAATGGCGGTGCAGGCTCGAAGGGCTGAATGGCCTACTCCTGCACCTATTGTCTATTGTTACTGCCTGACATTTGTGTGGCACAAATGTTACTTGCTATTCGTTAGCCCAAGCTGGGATATTATCCATAGATCACTGTATTCAGACATGGATTGTATCAGTGTCTGAGTTGTAAACAGCATCGAGCATTGTACAGTGAACATCCCCACTTTCGACTTTACAATGAAGGTCAATTGATAAAGCTGCTGGAGATAGCTGGAAAATGGGACTTGTTGGATTTAGAGTAGCTCTTTGTGGAGACTTAGATAAACCAAAGGATTTCTTCTGTAATGTGCGATTATTTTGGTATGGTTTTGACTCAGTATAGTCTCCCTACTTCTGAACGAGGTCTTGGTCCAAGTCACGCCTTCTCCAGGGGTGTATAACAACATCTCTGAACAAGTTGATTAGAAAGAATCTCCTGAGGAATTCGCTGAAAACATTTTGGGAATTCTTCTGTTGCAATGCTAGTGTCCATACCTCTAAACCAGAAGACATGGTTCAAGTCACAACTGTCCTAGATGGGTCATAACACGTCCAACAGGTTGATTAAAAAGAAAAAAAAAAGTGCTCGTGGGTCAGTGGGAGAGTCCTCGCCTCTGGTCTAGAAAGCATGCGATCAAATCTCACTTATGCCTGAAGTGTTTCATAAAATGGCTGAACACGTTGACCATGCTTGAACCAAGGCAGTAAACACCAAGCCAAGAGACCCAAATGTTATTGATAAGTGCTGCCTGATATCACTGTTGATGACATCTTCAATCACTTTCTTTGATTAAGAGTAGACTGATGGAGTGGTAATTGGCTGCGTTAGATTTGAACAGCTTTTTGAGTGGATATACTGGAGCAATTTTCCTCACTGCTAGGTAGATACCAATTTTACAGTTACGCTAGTTGGCTAAGGGTTCAAAAGATCTATAGTATGTCTTCACACAATTGCCAAAATATAGGTAAAGCCCATGTCTTCTGAGGTATTCTGCATCTTCAGTGGTATCTTGATATCAGTTGAAATGAATTGAAGTGGCTGAAGACTAGCATCTGTGATGTTGGGGCTCTCAGGAGATGACCAAGGTGATCATCCTCTCGACACTTCAGGCTGAAGATTATTGAAAATGCTTCAAAAATCTCTCTTCCACCAAAATGCTAGGTTCCCCCATCACTTAGGATGGGAAGGTTTGTGCAGCTTCCTCCTCTAAATATGATTGGTTATTGCCCATCACCACTCAACTGAATGTGGCAGGACTGCACAGCTTAGATTGGAACAGAAATTATGCAATATGTATATCCAAAAAGTGCACAAAGTGCTTATGAACAGATGCAATTCTTCACTATTCAGGGTCAAAACATTGGTGCTGGAAAAGTACAGCCAGCCAGGCAGGCAGCATCCAAGCAGGAGAGTCATGTTTCAAGCATGAGCTCTTCATCAGGAATGAGGAGGGGGTGGGGCCCAAGGGACCTGAGAGCTAAATGGGGGTGGGGTTGGGGGAAGATAGCTGGGAATACAATAGGTAGATGAAGGTCGGGGGTGAAGGTGATAGAGGAGGATGGAGCAGATAGGTATAAAGGAAGATGAACAGGTAGGACCGCTCAAGAGGGTGGTGCTGAGTTGAAAGGTTGGATCTGGGCTAATATGGGGAGGGGGGAAAAGTGAAACGTCGATTCTCCTGCTCCTCGGATGCTGCCTGACCAGCTGTACTTTTTCAGCATCACACATTTTGACTCTGATCTCCAGCGTCTGCAGTTCTCACTTTCTCCTAATTCTTCACTACTGTCTACCTTGAATCGCAAACTACAGAAACAACTGGTCAATTCTGCTGTCCAATTAGAACATGTTTAAGCTATAGCTTGGCTCTCTGAATGAAGTCAGGTAGACAGAATCCTCAACATTCTTTGCTAACAAAAAAAAAATCAACTAAAGTTTTGAATTTCATTGCTGACCTAACCACAACAGATTTCTAAGCAAACAACCATTGTTTTTTGTGACAAACATCCAATTTAAATGACGACAAGTATGGTTTCTGGTACTTCCACCTAAAGAAAACTACCACTTATCCCATCAAATCCTTTAATCTTCATAAACACCTCAACTGTATCACTCCTTAATCTTTTTAATCCTAGGAAGAATTATACATTGGTCCCCAATTTAACTCCTTCAGCCCCAGTATTATAATGAATATGCAATATACCTGAGGAGCAGCACCCTCCTGATGAGTTTTAATAAGAATTCCAGTTTTAACAAGTTCCATCCACCTATATTTTGCAATAGATATGAACATTCTTTAAATGTTTGAATACAGGTGACAGATATTTTTAAGAAAATACTGCCTGTAAATACAAAAATGTATCTACAAATTCAGTGTCTTGTAATGGAAAACATCCATAAATTTAAAATAGGTGATGGAAAAGGATAGATCAGATCTAAAAATTGAAGTTCTAAATTAGAGAAAGGCTAATTTTGAGGTTATTAGGTAAGAACTTTCAAAAGCTGATTGGGAGCAGATATTCGCAGGTAAAGGGACAGCTAGAAAATGGGAAGCCTTCAGAAATGAGATGAGAGTCCAGAGACACTATATTCCTGTTATGGTGAAAGGAAAGGCTGGGAGGTGTAGGGAATGCTGGATGACTACATAAATTGAGGGTTTGCTTAAGAGAAAGAAGAAAACATATGTCAGGTATAGACAGGACAGATCGAGTTTAAAGGCAGTAGGAGTATACTTAGCAGAAAATCTGGAGGGCAAAAAGGGGACAAGAGATAGCTTTAGCAAATACAGTCAAGGAGAATCCAAAGGATGTTTACAAATACATTAAGGACAAAAGGATAACTAGGGAAAGAATAGGGTCCCTCAAAAGATCAGCAAGGCAGCATTTGTGTGGTGCCACAGGAAATGGAGGAGATACTACTGAGTATTTTGCATCTGTTTCCTGTGGAAAAGGACATGGAAAGATATAGAATGTGGGGAAATAGATGGTGACATCTTGAAAATGTCCACATTACAGAGAAGGAAGTGCTGGATGTCTTGAAAAGCATAAAAGTGGAAATAATCCCCAGGACCTGATCAGGTGTACCCTACAATTCTGTGGGAAGCTAGGGAAGTGATTTCTGGGCCTCTTACTGAGATATTTGTTTCATTAATAGTCACAGTTGAGGTGCCAGAAGATTGGAGGTTGGCAAACGTATTTAAGAAAGGTGTTAAGGACAAGCCAGGGAACTATAGACCGGTGATCCTGATATCAGTGATGGGCAAGTTGTTGGAGGGAATCCTGAGGGACAGGATGTATATGGAAAGGCAAGGACTGATTAGGGATAGTCAACATGGCTTTGTGCGTAGGAAGTCATGTCTCACAAACTTGATTGAGTTTTTTTGAAGTAACAAAGAGGATTGATGAGGGCAGAGCAGTAGACATCATCTATATGGAGTTTAGATTAGAGTGGTGCTGGAAAAGCACAGCAGGTCAGGCAGCATCCGAGGAGCAGGAAAATCGACGTTTCGGGCAAAAGCCCTTCATCAGGAATGGAGGCAGGGAGCCTCCAGGGTGATCTATATGGACTTTAGTAAGGCATTCAAACAAGATTCCCCATGGGAGACTGGTTAGCAAGGTTAGATCTCATGGAACACAGGGAGAACTAGCCATTTGGATACAGAACTAGCTCGAAGGTAGAAGACAGAGGGTGGTGTTAGAGGGTTGCTTTTCAGACTGGAGGCCTGTGATCAGTGGAGTGCCACAAGGATCAGTGCAGGGTTCACTACTTTGTCGTTTACATTAATAATTTGGATGTGAGCACAAGTGGTATAGTTATTAAGTTTGCAGATGACACCAAAGTTGGAGGTATAGCGGACAACAAAGGTGGTTACCTCAGATTACAATGGGATCTTGATCAGATGGGCCAACGGGCTGAGTGGCAGATGGCATTTAATTTAGATAAATGAGAGGTGCTACATTTTGGGAAAACAAATCTTAGCAGGACTTATACACTTAATGGTAAGGTCCTAGGGAGTGTTGCTGAACAGAGACACCTGGGAGTGCAGAATCACAGCTCCTTGAAAGTAGAGTCGCAGATAGATAGAATAGTGAAGGCAGCGTTTGGTATGCTTTCCTTTATTGGTCAGGAGTTGGGAAGTCATGGTGCAGCCGTACAGCACATTGGTCAGGCTACTTTTGGAATATTGTGTGCAATTCTGGTCTCCTTCCAATCAAAAGGTGAGACTTGAAAGGATTCAAAAACAATTTACAAGGAAAATTGCCAGGATTGGAGGGTTTGAGCTATAGGGAGAGGTTGAACAGGCTGGGGCTGTTTTCCCTGGAGCATCGGAGGCTGAGGGATGATCTTATAGAGGTTTATAAAATCATGAGGGGCATGGATAGGATAAATAGGCAAAGTTTTTTCCCTGGGGTGGGGGAGTCCAGAACTAGAGGGCATAGGTTTAGGGTGAGAGGGGCAAGATATAAAAGGGACTTAAGGGGCAAAGTTTTCACACAGAGGGTGGTACGTGTATGGAATGAGCTGCCAGAACAAGTGGTGGAGGCTAGTACAATTGCAACATATAAAAGGCATCTGGATGGGTATATGAATAGGAAGGGTTGGAGGGATATGGGCCGGGTGCTGGCAGGTGGGACTAGATTGGGTTGGGATATCCCGTTGGACCGAAGGGTCTATCTCCATGCTGTAACATCTGTGACTCTGAGGTAGAGATGAGAATGTGGGATATGATCAAAACAGTCTGCCCAATTTCATCCTGCTTCATCCACAAACTGGTTAGCACATTTTTATATTGCATTGTACATATTCATCCTAGATTGCAAAACAGGCAATTGGGAGATGATCCAATTTGAGCCTGGGGTACTTGCTAAATTGTGAAACAGTAGGGGGCAAAGATGTGCAAGATATGGGTCCAGGTCTGCGTTCTCTCTCATTTCTCCAGCCACTGCATGGTTCTTCCGATGGGTTTCAAGGCCGTGTAGCTTAAGACGGAATATTGGTCCAGGTTCAGATTATGGTAATTGGAAAATAATCAGAACAGCAAATGGGCTGCTGTGCTTTAAAAGACTAGAATACTCAATTGAAGAAAGCTCTGGTTCAACCACACCTAGGTACCAAGAACCATTTTGCAGAACACACCTTAGGATGGATGTATTGCCCTTGAAGGATTGCAATGCAGATGTACCAGAATTATAACTGGAGTTCAAAGGTTAAAGAACAAATACTCTAAGTTTGCATCTGTTGGAATTGGAAATTAATGAAATATTTGATAGTGTAAGATCAGGGAACAAACTAGCTATAGTGAGTGAAACTTTCTGCTGTGTGAGCATGAGAGGAACTGTAACAAGGGGCATGTTTAACAGTTACAGCCAAGCGCTTCAGAAGTGCAACACACAGAAGTACTTCTACAATAAATTCAACAGAAAATTAAAATGGTCTTCTGTGAAGAGCAATTGATTCTAGATCAATTGTTAAATTTAAATCTGAGATTGATCATTACCCAAAGGAAGCAAGGGAAATGGGAAAAAGGAGTTAAATATAATTAGGGTCCAGATAAGCCAAAAACCTTTAACTCATGGCAGAATAGACACAAAGAACTAAATGGCTTAATCCAATGCTATGTCCTTCATCAAGCAGAGGCCATGAGGTTTTGAGTTTCCTGCCTCCCCACTCTTTGCTCAATTTGTAAATACACAGTACCAAGATCAGATCCAAGCTATACAAATTTTGGTTCTAGGCTCGATTACTGGACTATGCAAAGTTACCTGATACCAATGTGAGCAAGCCGATTATCCACAGTTTGCTGTTTTGCATTAAGTAAACCTTGCTGGAAATGGGTTTATGTACTACTGGCTCACTACTTTGCTCTCCATGGATTAAATAATTAGAAGTATACACCTACTTCATTTAACAATAGAACAAAGTTGGAACAGAAGTGGGAAATCATACCAGCCTCTTCAGCTTGCACTGAAATTTTAGAAATAGATTGAATACTGTTACATTGAGATTATCCTAACAAAACATGCAATTAAAGTACATTGATACAAGGTGAATAGAAATCCTACCTGATGTCTCAACTGGGTCTAGTACATTTTAAGGAAATCAAAGGAAAATTCAACAAAACAATCAATCATTCAGAAAAAAATAAGGTTCAAGCTTCTCAAATGAAAATATATACATTGGGACTAAAATAGGTTGGCATCTCCTAAGTACATGAAATATTTCCAAAGAGTTATATGAAAACATCACGCACCTTTAAGTCTACAGTTGACTGATACTTAAATGGCAAGTTTCACTCAAAACAGAAAAGTATACAAACAATTAAAATATATTAAATATAAAAAATGTTAAAAATCAAACTATAATGGGTTGGAGGAAAAAATACAAGATAATAGCAATAAATTCTATGTAAACGAAAACACCTACTTGATGAAGGCTAGTACTTCCAAAAGGCAAAAACTAAACCAGCCTTCATTTTCTTCCAATTTTTATTACTCTGCATATGAATGCTGAAAACTATCATGAATATTCAAGAATAAAAAAAATCAAATTGGTAATAAGTTCCGAACACAATGCTTACCCCAGCAATATCCAACATCACCACCACTCTCCTCCCTCATCAAAACCATGAAAAAGAAAACCTAGAAGCAAAGTCAAGAGATGCAGCAGCATTAAAGTGCACTTTGTCTTAATTAAGGCTCTCGTAATCTAACTTGCTTCACAATATTAACTTCTCTCCAAATTTTAAGATGTTTTTTGACAATCAAGTGTCACTTCTGACAGTAGGATCAGACTGAAAATTTGCAACTACTTCTGAACTAACTTCAGATGCACTGGAAGAAAAATGTTGGCAGATAAAAATACATAGGATTTTATTACTTCAAAACCCATTAGTAATCATTAAAAAATTTCAACGAGCACAATATGTTCCTGTAAAGAGTTTAATTTTGGTCAGGTTCCATATCATCTGTAACCTTTTGTCATTCATAGGAAATAAAAATACAATACATAACTGAATAAAAACACAATGTGTTATACAATTTTTTTTATTCATGAAAACAAAGCCATTGTACATGGTACAAACCATACTCAAGAATAAATAAAGAAAACATACTGCTGTACAACACATTGCATTTCAGTTGGAAATTGTTAAGTATTTTCATGATAGCTTCAGTCTTTAAAAATCATGTTGTTAAAAGATGGGCAATCTGATCACAAATTTATGTTGACAATCGGACAGTATTCATATAGTTTGCTGTTGTTAGAATGTAGTAGTGGCATGGATTTCAAGACCTAAAATCACAAGAGTGTTTGCTGCTATTTTGTTATATTAGTAAGTGCCTGCACTTCTACAAACATTTGGAATGTGGTGCTTCAATTTCTATTAACATACAAGCTTGAAAGGCAAAAATTGAAAATCAAAATTCTAGATAAAGTTAAAATACTCATTCTGGCCCTGGCAATATCACAGTCTTGCAAGACAACAACTTCACAGATACAAGATGGGATTTATTTTAAAGTATTCCTCAGATGGAAGAAGCTGCAGGGGTAACTAAAATGTAACAGAAGCTCCAACTTTTTTTTTAAAGAGAAAAACTCGCACTACCCCCAAGTTTTTGTTTTCAATAAAAGTAAAACTTCTCCTGCTTTAACTGTGGCACTGCATTTCATTTTTAATGAATGAAAACTATTTTATCTTTTTTTAAACACAGTCAGAAGCTTTCTTGAACATTAAACTGCACTAGTTTCAAACAGAATAAGACAATACCCAATCTACACTGTACAGAAATTCTATTAGCAAAATCCAAACTTAGTTATGGAAGGCAAGACTACACAATTGTATAAAAATTCATACCACACGTACAAAGTTCATTAGTGTTGCTCGTAGCTTAAAAAAATTACACTGTTGAGCCCCTTCATGACGCGAGGTATACAACTAACTTTCACTGCAGCTGTCTTGAAACTAAGAAATACCTACATAAAGATCACTCTCAACATTGGGGATTGCTACACACCTCACCACTTTTCGTAAACTTGCCACTAAAACTTGAGCTGCTTTTGGTTTATGCATTCATAGCAAACAGAACTAAAACATGTAAAACAAGTTAAACAGTACCAGTACTTTGAAACCTAGTTAAAAGTGTTGCCGGTCCCCAGTAGTTTATAACAAGGTTCCAAAGTAAATCATAACTAAACCAGAATTCTTTAAACTAGTTACCTGAAGGAAAATGGGATATTAACATTCTATTTTGAATTACTTTTGAAAGTCCTGCAAGAGTACATTTAAAAATGTTTCTTTGCATTTTCAAATAAATGAAACCTTCCCCATGGACCTACCATATAAAGTAGTACTGTCAAAAGGTCCAAAAAGCACTGAATTAATGCAGACATGTGACAAAGTATTAAATAGAAATTTTCAGACAGTATACACCTTCAATACTAAGAACCATTCTGTTTCTCCCATCACTATTCAATATAATTCTGTTTAGGAATTTGTATATCATTTGATATTTGGTTCAGTTGGACAACAGCAAATTGATCCAATTCTACTCAGCCAGTTTCCAAATTACAGCTTTATTTCTATATGCAAAAGTAGAACAGGTTCAATTGAGGAGACAACTCAGCTTTAGTAGGTCCCCATCATAAAGTATTATAATCTTAAGAAAACTATGCAAGTTAAAAATATGGCCAAGTATTGGCACATTGTGCATTTTACCTAAAACGTTGATGAAAAATGCAAATTATACATTTGGGCAGGTTTTGGGGCCACTTTATACAGTGAATTGGGTCTCTAGACTCACTAGGTACATTTTTGCAAGCACCATTTTCAACTTTTATTCATTTGAATTTGAGCACGAGATCATAAATGAAACAATCAGACGTACTAATCAGTTCCTGAGTCACTCCAATCTAGTGTAATGCACAAAGTAGTCCCACAACCATGAGAAATACTATTCATGTGCAACAATGCTGACATTTCACCTCCACAGTTTCTGTAACATGAAAACAACAAAGTAATAAATTCAACACCAACTTTCACCCATTCCCCAACCAAAATACAGAAATTAAAAATACAAATCAGAACACCAGACATCTGCTAACCAACTGGTAAAGAACAAAAATGAAGCAATTAAGTGTGCACCCAAAATTGCAGCAAAGTCAGTCGAGCAATGCTACACTGTCCTGATCCAAAACCTAAACTAAATTCAGCTTCAGGCTTTGTTTAAATGCTGCCATGAGCTCAAAGCAGCAAATGGGTACTCTGTGGTTTATCTCTTTGGGAAGTTTAGGAAATTAGAGCTTCCCTGCTCATAGATTGAGCCTGGAAGGGTGGGGAAGGAAAATAGGTCCTGAAATGTGCCAGAAAGCTGTAGTTTTCAGAGCAACGAGGGCCATTCTTGCTTTTCCAATAAAAAAAAATCTACTTCTTGGGTCATTCTTCAGTGCAATCTTAACTGTCCCCTTAAAGATACGCTGCTCAAAACTAATACAACTGGGCAGATCATGCAGTTTACAGTCTCTACCCATTTATATTTTAATTCTACACTTGGGGCCTCAACCAGCACTGAACTTGGATTTGCAAATTTAAACCCAAAGCCCATATGGGTAGCTGCACTGCCTGAACCAAATGTTGACACTAAGGGCTGCTCTGGCATCGCAGAAAATGATGCAAAATTGAGATTTTCAAATTGACATTAAAAACAGTTTACTATGAATTGAACCTATCCAACTAAATTACTTCAGGTCCAGAATTTGAATTTTCTAAGTGGCCTGGGTTACAGAACTTCAAACACTTATAATGGGAATATATATTGTCAGAGTTCAATTTTATTACCAAGTTACCAAGTATTCAAATCACTTTAAACAAAAATTTTATTTGAAATATTTTAGATGGAAAAACTCAGGCATGTCAGTGCGAGTGAGTGATAATCTTGAGCAAATCAATTTGTTAAAACCATATATGTATTCTCATTCTCAGCACATAAGCACCTAATAACTATGCAAAAGGTAACTGCAATGCAGTGGAGGTTTACACATTAATTTTATTTCCTTGAATACAACCATAATTTTGAGCTCAGTTCCATATATTAATGTTGGAACCCTGCGTTTCAAAAAAAATCAAATCAATAAAGCCTCAAATAAATACAAACACTAATGGCTTTAAGCAGTTTTAGCAGTTACAGTATTTAATGCAAAGATGTAACACATATCTTGCCACAGGGAAATGCAATCATCAACATTTTAAATTACTAATAGTACTCGTATCATTCAAATGAGAATGAATGTAGTATGAAGTCTATCAACTTTTCAGATTGGGAATTTAAAACATTGAGCTTGCTGAATTTTGTAAGCAATCTCAGATAGAGTTCCCAAAGTTCATACCTGCCTCCACATCTTTAGTACCTCAGCTTTTAGATATTTCAAGGATTTAATCAAATTAAACTTTGGGGTTTCATTTGCATTTTACGACACAAAGTGATATGAGAAACTGACCCACTTGCAAATTATTTTTTTACTTCAAAATGTAACAATCGCCAAAATAAATTTAATACCCTCATCACCTTCATTCAAGTTTTCTTCACTACTGAAGAAACTCAGTAGGTTTGTTTGCATTAGCTGATCAAACAAAGCATGGCCTACAGAAGAATTTAAATACTTTTTTTTCCAGAAGATGCAAACTAAGGTACAGTATTAATACTTTCTTTACATCCCACAACATGCATCATCCAAAGACACACTTACTCTCAGGCTTACATAAGCACCACTAAAATCTGCTGTAGACTAAGGACAATCTCAATTGTCCTTCACAGCAGCACAGATTCAGTTGGACACTTTTGGAAGAGACATATAATCTTGGACCTCCAGGAAACAACTCATCAGATTAGTTCACCAAAGCATTAGGACAGCTCATCAATTATTTTTAAATTCTGAACAGTATCCTGGCTGTATCCTATTCACTATTTGAAAGTTTCATTTTACATCCAGATTCCTGGTTAGCCTATAAGTTGAATACAATCACACATCCACTATAGATACCATTTGTGTAGAAACTTATTTTCAACTAAACAAGTCTAACATATCCAGAAATCCATATTTTCTCCCATTAGTAAATGAATGGAATAACCTATTGTACATGGCTGTATTCAAGGAAACAGATTCTATTTTAGATACTTGTCGAGTGTTTTAGTTACAAAGCTAAACACGAAAAGGACCAATAGCTCAGACTTCATTACACTAATTAAACATGATCACAACAGAATCTTACTACTTTCTAGACAAACAAAGGGCACTTTCTGTAAGATAGTGGTCATTGTTTTTTTTTAAAAAAAAACAGGCACAAAAAATGGAATTAAAATGGCATGAATAATGGATTTCACATGTATACAAATTCTGACCTGTACCATCATTAAATATTTTACAACATAAATAAAAGAAATGAAATACAGCAGCAAAAAACATGTGATCTTGACAAGTTTTATAAACTACCAGTGCGTAAACCCTCCTGAGTCCATTTCTTCTACCCACCCCACCCAACTTTAACAGTGAAAGTAATTTAAATATATAAATCACTAGAATGTGTATTCACAGGAGAAATTAGTCAGCATCATGTCTGTCCAGTCTTCCCAAATTTTCTTGGATTATGACCCAACAATCGTTTGTGGTCAGTGGTTCCTCCATGTTCAATAATGTGTGAAAGTTTCTAGAAGGTCGGTCTGAATTGAGGCCTGTTGATGTACCTTTTCATGGAAAGTGACCCCAGAGTTTCTGGACAGCCTAACTCTCCTCAGCACTCTGCTGAGAGGTTTCTGTTCTGATCTTTTTTGGAAGTGGTTCCCCATCTTCAGATTCCTAGGAAAAAAGATCAAGTTTGACTACCAAACCAGCATTAATCTCCCTCAGATGTTACTTTTAAAAGATCACAATAAAGTTTTGGCAAAAATTGTACAAAGTTCATTCACAAACAAACCAAACAATTTTGCCCAATAGACAAAGACACCTTTTTATTCTAAAGTAGTAGTAATACAACACTGTTTTTGTGCATGTGAGTTTAAATGGAATGATTTATCTATCCAATGCTTCAACTGTAAAAGAAAATGCAGATGTGCAGTGAAGTTCAGGCAAAGCAGCACATATTCCAGCCAATGCTATTCTGTGTTTAATTTGACCAGAGAGAGAGAATACAAAGAACATTAAACCATATTTACAACATGGTCACTGATAATAAACTTTAGCCTAAGTATGAAATGATTCTGGGCAAGCATTATTTAATGATTCTAACCAGAACAGACTTCATTGGACATATACTTGTCATTTTAATAAGATTGCTTGCCCTTGAACACAAATGTGCTTTATTTTATGTATCAAAATCAGTTTACTTCAAAGAACATGAGAATTAATGTGCATGTGAATTAGTCAATTGTTTGGCAATGCTGTTGATTTTTTTGATTCGTCCACTACATTAGAAGAGTATTCTTAAACTCATATCCAAATGATAGGTTAAATGTATACTTTTAAAACCTACGCTCTTATCGTTCAATGTTTCAGATAATTTATTGCTCCAAATATGACTAGCATTTGCAGGATTGTAAAAACTCTGTCACTTATACCTGAGTATCTTTGGTAGTCTCTGTGTTCTCTTTTACTCCCAATGGCTGCATATCTGATTTCTCTAAATCAGTTGGAGATAATTCTGGGGGAGTTTGGGAATTTGGCTCTGCTGGTGGTGATGTGTCTATAACAAAAACAGCAAATGTATATATATTAGATTTCATTTTTCACATTTTTAAACTTATCACAGTTTCACAAAGATTGGTGTCTTTAATTAAGACAAACTAGTTAAAGACAGATATTCTGAAAAAAGTGGTAACCAATCTGACAAAAGGCAAGCTGCTAGATCTTAAGTTTGCGAGAAATGTGACAGAAAAGAATGCTCCATTGAAAAAAACCTCTATGACCAAGGAATCTTTGTCCTTCAGCCAAACTTTCAACAATACAAAAACTATCCTGGATTATGCAGCATGGATTACAATAATGGGCACAAATGTTGGAGATTTTCAGGTTGATAAATTTATGTAGAAACGGTTTAAAAGAGCTTTTCAAAATACATTCCAAATTTTAATTCTATCATTCTGCAAACAGATTATTGCCACACATGACCTCCAAAATCAGTGCACTGACTGTGTTTGAAGGTCACATGGTCATATCCAGGATTTCACTGAAGTTTTCATTCCTAGCCATTTAAAGCAAATCAATGCATATTATGAAGGCCTCATTCGTGCACTGTTTAGCAAGGAGTTACAAAGCAATACTAGCAAGAAAGAGGGGAGCTAACAAGTTGACTGAGTGTCCCTCAGAAGTTAAGTGGTAAATAGATGACCTAAAAAGGAAAATGAGGTTTACAAAAGCTGAAAAAATTCTCTACACGTGTGGAATATTTTTGCAAAGCTGTTTCAACATGGAAAACTATTGCAGACTCATTCTTAAATGCAGAGTAAAAATCAAAATTCCCAAATTTTCATACTGAATAATACTGAGAAATGGATGCACATTCTCTCCCATCAAAAGAAGCTAACACCATTCAATTTAAAAAGCGTTCCAATTCAACATGAATCTATTCGTATATAATAGAAGTTGTAACAGGAACACCTCATCAAAAACGATCAAACCATTCCTCCTACTTATTTCCAAAAAGACAGCATTTCTGAATACAATAATGGTTTCTATCATGGTAATTTTCAATATAATTCAGAATCAAATTTGATAAAAAAAAGTCACTTTTCCCCTAGGGAAGGCAGAGAAAGAAAATCTGAGGCATAACAGAGAACAAAGTGAATACCTTTAAAGCATATATTTTTAAAAATTCAGTATAGAAATTCAATAATTGTGCTTCCGATATCTAAGTATGCTCTTTCTTTCTCCACCATCACATCCAATAGAAAAGTGGAATATATGAACGAATGCACAAAAATTTACATTTTGCTTTTGCAGCACAACTGTTTCAATGGCCTGACAATTAGAGGGACTATATTAAATAGATATATAATACTGATATCATTTTGATAGTATTGAAAAGTAAGTTTAATACATCAGGAAATATTGTGACTGCGCAACTTAAAGTTTTAGAGTTAAGCCAGTAATTTTTTTTTCCCTCTTAAAAAAAAAATGACCCCAAACCTATATGATGCTAAAAGGAACCTAAGTCCAAGTGTGTGATAACACTAAAATTAAGCCAGTCACAAATTAATATTCCAGATTGACTATGCTAAAACATAAATCCACAAGTTAACATGAGGGAAATATTTTAAAGTCACTTTATAAACAAACATCTTCTGACACTTTGAGCACCTAGTAGTTCAGTACCTTTGAAATATATCTATGTCACAGGTATAGTATTAATCATTAATGAAACAGCATTTCAAATATCAACTATGACAAGTTGGATCATACTAAAAAAGTGTTGGCACAGGGGCTGTGGGTCAAATGGCCCATGTGCACTATTATTTTGTGATAAATATTAAATAATAACCTTAGGCACCATAGTTTAAATTAAAAATCATGAATAGAAATGTAATTCTTTAGAGGAAGCTATAAATGTATGGTCAAGACTTTCTGCATAAACTAGAAAGCTTCAAGCAGTTTTTATAGGTAATGTCATTATTGATTAAAAGGCTGCAAAACAAATGCGTTAGTCAGCCAAATATCTCAGAAGAGAGTTTGCCCACCAAAGTTAAAACATTTCAAAAAGTGAAGCATTTTTCAGATGCTTCATTATTAATTAGCAAAGCATTTGACAAAAATATGCAACTGGGGAGGAGTAAGTAGAGAATTGGCCATACCACCCCAAAAATAACCAAAAAGTGTTTTAAACCTAAAATTCATCTGTACACAAATTCACTGAACATTTCTCTCAAACCCACAACATAAGCGCTGCTAGAGAAACGGAAATGTGAAATCACGAGACCTAGCCATACCCTTTTAAATTCAGAGAAAATTAAATTTTAAGATCCATTATTAACTATGAATCAAAATTAAATATAGTTCAAAGAGTCATTTCAAATGTTAAAGTCCAATTAATTAAGAATGTGTTATTGTATTGCTGTTAAGTAAACATGGCTGCTTTTCTACATTCTAAGTCAGTCAACAATGCATTTAATACTTTAGAAATAAGTACCACTAGTAGGATTACTGCATTCTGAATAACCAGCATTACGAAGGATCATGTGGATATGCTTCAAGTATACAATGTTTAAAGATGTATAAGGGTTTGCTCAAATTGCTATTTCCCTACTTGGTTCCTAATGCAATTAATACTTAATATTGGAAAATAAATTTTATTGCATAATAAAAGTTGGTACTACTTGAGTTTATTAGATTTTAGAAGGCTACAGAGTTGGTCAGTCTCATTTTTGCAGCAATTGAATGGGACTTTTATATAAATGTTTAATTAGAAATAGAATTCTTGCCACAGTTGCCACCACAGAGCATTTGTTGGGAGGGGAAAACTGCATGAATAAATTTAGCCAACATGACACAGTTAAAAAAGCGCAACAGGTAATGTACAGGGTGAAGTGAAAATAGTCTAGACAAAATGGGAAGATGCTTTAGAATACTTATAAAATGGTGTGCTATTTGATTCACGGATCTGTTTTATAATATCCCAGACACTAAACACAAAGAAAAGCCAAACTTATGTAAAAGTCAAACCCAAAAATGAGTATTGATCCAAGTATAAAATGTGAATTACAACATGAATGGCCCAAATAGTTAATACATCAATTTAGGAAAATCAGATGGGCTAACGAGGCATTTGTTGGGAAAAGTTATTTAAACCTAAGCTGTTCCTTGAAAGTCAATTAATTTACTGAGCAAGTAGTTGAACCAGATGGATGGATGGGCATGGTCTGATACTGTGTTAGCAAGCTTCGAAAGAGCTGCAGTTGAGTTCCACCAAACTCCCCCCACCCACCCAAATCACACAATCACTGCCTCATCCAGAGGTAAAGAGGTACATTCACTCTTATTTTCCACTTTACCGCTTAGCCATGGTTAAAAATAATCATGCCAACAACGGATAAGAACAGGATGGACTGAAGCTGCAAAGACACATAGCCTACAGACACTTATTGACCATATTCATATATGAATAATGAACACTTGAATGAGATAGCAAAGTGAATTTTATCACTAACTGTCTTACGTGAAAGACAATGCCTTGAGGCATGAAAGGAATAAAACTGCCATTGAAAAATAAATCTTAAGTGTTGGAACATTCAAAAGAACGTGAAAAAGAAATCAAATTAATATCACCTGATCTTAGATGAGTGAATTTTGACATTTATTAAGAAATAAACATTTAAGGGTAGATTGAAATTAAACACATCACAAAATTGTTGGAAAGATAAACAAAATATAGTGATTATTCCCATAAATAACTCTTGAAACTCTATCAATCTTTAAGCTTTTTATGCTAACCTTATAATAAGGAGGCTTGTAGCTTTAATGTGGGACTCACGTTGAAAGGGAGCAAGTTTAAAATCAAATTCAAATTAATTATTTGTCACTGCTAAAATTGAGTTTTTCCAATTCTCAGCTGAGCAGTTTAATAGCCTTGTGGTAAAGAAAAAAAACACAAGTACACATACATGTATACACACACACAGAAACCTATCCCGTCCCACAAAGCACACCTCTTATTGGTAGACATGGAGGAGCTTCCATGGTGCCTCTGAAGAAGTCTGCTACCCAGACGGTCCCGTCCTCCCAGATGAAGGACAGCTTGGAGGCAGGAAGGCATAGAAAAGGAGATTTCAAATTAAAACAATTACAGGAAAAAAGTTATTTGTCTAGCTATCTAGTTTAAATTAATACGTGTTTTTCGGTTACTTGGCTTGAAAAATTCAATTCAAAATTTCATTTAGAAAAATGAAAACAGAAATCTTTTAAAAAGCTATGCAGCTTTCACCACCTCCTCCCTCACGTCACAATTATTATGCCAATGAAGAGGCAAAAGTAGTCAAACTGTTCATGACCCATGACCGGAGGGACCTTCCAACTGCTTTTCAAAAAAAAATTGCAGTAACTGGCCAAGTCTACTTCAGTGTTTCTACTGATTTTAAGTAAACAAGCTCAGATAGCACAAATTTCATTTGGCAAGCAAAATTTTCATCTTCTGGTCTCACTTCCATACTTCCAAGAGGTATTCTAAATTCATCAAGACAGAAAATTAAGCGAAGCATATTCTGGATTAGACAGAAATTGCCGAATTTAAGCCCAAAGTATTTTGTAGTACATAGCTTACGATTGCATAAAAAGGTATAAATGGAATCATGACCCTTTTATTCCCTTCCACGTGACCAGGTAGCAGTGTAGCTCAAGTGTTAGATATCAAAATGCCAAATTCTGTGGTAGCCAATGAGCAGTCATGAAAGGGCATAAAGGGCCCCATTTTACTTATTTTTACAATTAAACAGTGGGACTCCAACTACTATATCAGAGAGCAGTATAAAAGTCTAATGCAAGGTTGAATAGTTGAAAAGAAGAATGATCACCTGCAAGGCCACGTGATATTCTGAGAGTGAGGTTTGGACCTTTCCAGAGAGGTCACTTTGCAAACTCCATGTACTGCCAATTAGAGAGTAGACTGTTGACCTCCCCAGAGAACAGGACACATGGATTCCTTTGTGCATTATCAATTCAAAATCCATCCTGATCGTCTCCTAGAGATCACTCCACTGACAAGACAGGAAATGAACTGTACATAAGGGACATAAAAAGATCTCCAGCAGCAACAATAATAAAAGCTTCTGAAGAGGATAAACAGAGGAAAGGTTTTCTTTACCAAGGCCTTTGATCTCAACAGTTTCTGCATTTTACTTATTGCTAGTTAAGTTCCCTGTAAGATGCTGAATTGTGACTTGAAGAACTTGCTTCAAAATCATCAATCTTCCAATACGGAAACCACACATCAGCAACAAGCACATGCCCTAACACTACCTGTGCTTAAAAAAAAATACATCTTTGAATTCTATTAGAACATTACAGAAAATAATCAATATCCAGCAATCTTACAGATCTCAGATCTGTATATCAGATGAAACAATTAACTGGCAATTCCTCAGAAATCCAATATTCTCTATACACTTTTGACAATTTGAAATCAAGACAGAAGTTCTTTCAAATCATCTTTTATTCACTTGGTCATGGGTGTCACATATTGTATATTTTCTAATAAATCAGACTACAAGAATTCAATGCCCCATTCATTCTAAGTTAACTAATCTCAGCCTGGGTAACAACAAACCACTGGCTACAGACTCCATGTCATAGGGAGCAAGAAAATGTAAAAAGAAATATCAGGCAGGTTATCTCCTCTTCCTATGTAGTGACTCCTGCTTGCAAATGCAGGCATCTAAAGGTTTACCTGGTGGTAACATCTATATTTTGTTCACGACCCAGATTTCCCCAATAATCACTTATCAGGAACTCTTCAGTACCTGTTTTCTGTTATAATCATGAGCTACAGAAATAACTGTCAGCGTTTTCAGTGAAGAAAGGAAACAGTCAGAACCGCAAGAGCACAAGCTTAAAAAATTATAGTTCTAATGTTTTTTTCAAATCAAACTTTAAAATACTGTATTTATGTATGAGCATTGTATGTTATAGGTATCATTAAATAA
This sequence comes from Chiloscyllium plagiosum, assembly GCF_004010195.1. Classification (NCBI taxonomy): domain Eukaryota; kingdom Metazoa; phylum Chordata; class Chondrichthyes; order Orectolobiformes; family Hemiscylliidae; genus Chiloscyllium; species Chiloscyllium plagiosum. The sequence goes on along the minus strand of NC_057734.1, from coordinate 25,982,745 downwards.
TAGCATCACACTGAGTCAAACAATTAATGACTTGAATACTCTGGATGTATGATTTTTGAAATATGATCTTAAAATTGTTCAGCATGGGCATCTTTACTAAAATTCTGCATTTGGAAGATTGAATACTGTTAACCATCTTTCATGGATCCCAAAACAACAAAACTGAAAGTAAAACCAAAGTAACTATCAGAGATGTCCCCAATTCTGGTAAAAAGCACCTAAAATTCTAATAGATACTCCATTGAGCATTTGTTTCACAATTTCTTATTTACCTCCTGTATTCATACACAGACATTGTTTACATTTGAATATTTGCTCTGAGGATTATCCAAATTGTTTATTTACCCAAAAGTACTCCTTTATCTTAATTTGTCATAACCTCCCAAATAGACCAACTTTCTGTTAAACGTACTGTCATCCTTCCATTATGATAAAATTTTCAAAATCTCAATTATAATGCAATTCATTCTTTATTTACATTTTAAGAAACAATCACACCCAATGTTTACATTTTCACGAATAAGGTTTTGATTTTCATTCAAGGATCAATAAATGTATTCAAAGTTGGGTGAGAGTTTCTCCACTCAGAAAATACTACCAGGAATTGGATTTTGACCTGAGGACTCCTGCAAAGTCCTGATTTCTATTCCTCAATCTGTTTTAACCCTTACCGTCAGAGCTGGGCCGTTCTTTGATAGGGGGCTGAACCTCCTCAGTCCCAGTTTCAGCACCCTCTGGTTGGATTATTAAATTCTGCTCTGGTGCAGGACTTGGATTGCTGCTGTTCTCCTGCTTCATTGGAGAAGCATCTGCTATGGAACTCTGATTACTGTTCTCATCTAATTTACAAACATCAAAAAAATTGAATTAGATAAAATTTTACACATTTGACAAAATGCTGTGGGAATAAAATGGAAAGTGAAAGGTGAAAGCACAGAGAAAGGAACACTTGCAGACAAGCACAACTTTGGATTTTGTTCTTCTTCACCTCCACAAAGGAACCTAGCTTTTCAGAACGCCGTTGGAATCTGAATTCTTCAAGTTCAAGTATACAATTTTTGAATACACTGACAGGATTTATTCCCAATATCATCTTATATTAATACAGCTACGTTTGAACGCATTGGAAGTTTTACATTGAGTTTTGTAGTGCAAGGTCAACATCAAAAATCTTCATGTGCTCCCACATCTATAGTTTCATATTTCCCACTTTGCAGAAAGTCAGCTTTAAGTCAGTCTTCCAAGGACATAGCATCTCTCCTCTTAAGTTAGTTTTGAAGACTGCGCAAAAATAAGATGCTGAACTGTCACAGTGAGGCAAGTTCATTCAAAGCACTCAAAAGGGAATTATTAAATCATCTGAAAATGAATGTGGAGGAGGAAAAAGGTGGGAGATCGATATCTATTTTCCAAAGAGCTGGTATAGACTTGATGAAGTGAATAGGTTCTTGCAAGAATGCCGACCTACATGCCCAATTTTGTGTCATAAACCAGGCTCATCAACAGACTGAACGGAGGTCAAATGATCAATGAAATGAACATAATGCTGATATTGCTTTTTTTTAAAATGCAAGAATTAGGAACTTCACATTTTTCAGTACCATAATTTGCACAGGGGCCTCCCTCAGGAAAACTAGGGTGGTGTCGCAATGGACTTAAAATTTTGGCCCATTACTGTGACAGTAGTAAACATTGCTTAGTATTCCAATTTACAGTTTCTTTGGCCAAGCCAAGCATTTAACCTAATAGTGCAAACAAATTCATCCCACTATAAATTCATTCATTAAAAGCTCTCCCACAATTGGCAACCTGGTGTAAGGCTCCAGGTTAGTATATTTGAAGCAATGATGTAGGTTGTAACAAAATGAATAAGATGATTGTCTCAATTATTTTCTTCCACCATACCTGGGGTTCCTTTGTCATTAAACATTCTTCAATTATATTGTCTGTTTCAAAGTTCAATAATCCTTTACCAATTTTTATCTGTGTGCATATTGTTAGCTCAATATTAGCACTATATTATTGTGATACAATAGCTATTTTCCCCAATGCCATTAAAGAAATTATACACAGTAGCAACAAGTTGAGGAGCAAATAAGGAACCATGCAGTATCATATTCAGAATGCATTTCCAATAGTTGGTTTAAAAAAGATACATGAAATATATCCTGGTAAGGTACAAAACTCATTTCAGAATCATTAGCACATGAAACATCTATTTGGTCCAAAATCATGATCGAGAACACCTAATCGTCTACTTTTTTCACGTCAAGACATTTGCAAACCTCTATCAAATCTCCTCTTAGCCTTCTCTTATCCAAAATAAACAGCCCCAGCTTCTCCAATTTACCTCCATAATTGAGGCTTCTCATCAATAGAATCATTATTGAAAACATCATCTCCAATGTGTTCATATCCTTCCTGTAGTAACGCACTCAGAACATCCCAGCTGAGGTCTAACCTAGTGTCTTATACAGGAGAACTGTAACCTCCCACTTATAATTTATGCCCCTATTAATAATACCTAGAATACTATATGCTTTATTAAATGCTCTATCCACCTGTCCTTCCACCTTTAATGCTTTACGCACACATATACCCAGGTCTCCGCACCTCACATCCTTCAATAGTACCCTTTATTTTATAACATCTCCCCATGTTCTAAAATGCATCACTTCACTTTTCCATACTGAACTTCATCTGTTACCAATCTGCCCACTTGTCCAACTTGTAGTGTTCTTTTGAAGTTCTTCAGTCATCCTCATGGTTTACAAAGCTTCCAACTTTTATATCGTACCTAAACTTTTAAATTAGCCCCTGCACATCAAGATCTGAATCATAATTGTAAATCAAGAGAAACAGGGGTGTAATAAAACAAAGGTTCTGGGGTAGTCCACTACAAATTTTCCTCTAGTTTAAAAATTATCCTTTCATCATTACAGTTCAATACTCAAACAGATTTGTCAATAATTTCACTTACATTTTAAGCATAGGAATTCCATTCATGGAATCTACCAGATTTTTTGCTGATAAGCATCCTCTTTCAACAATTGCTTCTCAAAAAAAAACTGAAGGTCATGAAGAACCACGCTCACTAACCAAAAAAGAATTGCTTTTAAAAAAGGATTAAATAAAAAGACAGTTATATTTGAGCAAGAAAAGAATGTGTAAAGGAATATGATTCCCAACATTAAATTTAAAAATACAGACAGGATGAAAAAAGTTGAATAAAATACCTATAGATAGTTCTCCTATAACACTACTGTGTTCCAGCAAAACCTCGCTCAATAGAAAATTGCTTGATATAAATAAAAGGATTACGGGAAAAAATGGGGCTCAGGGCAGACCAGCAAAAAAAAAAATTGCTCACAATCACTCAAAAATCACCCCAAAAAGGTAGAGCACAGCGGAATGAAGGTTGAAATCATATTTATTAATGAAATAAAAAAAGTAAATTTAACAATACATTTAAAAATGTAAGAAAGCTGCTTTCTGTACATATCCTGGTAAGATATGAAACTCATTCCAGAATCTTAGCTGCACAGAATTTCAGAATAGTTAGCACATGAAGCTTCTATTTGGTCCAAAGTTTCAGAATGTACCTCTCAAAGAAAGCTGCTCTGTCTGCAGCTGAGATCCATTCATGCATAGAACACCACGAAGACCAGCGCTGATATCGTGCACATACAGAACTGTAGGGAGACTTCAGGCACAAACATCAGTGAGTGAGCAGAATGGTACGAAGATCAGAATTGATGCCTTACATGGCACAGACACCAGCACATGCAGAACAGTACGGACATTGGTGCATAGAGTCACAGAGATGTACAGCATGGAGACAGATCCTTCGGTCCAACCCGTCCATGCCGACCAGATATCCAAATCCAATCTAGTCACACCTGCCAGCACCCAGCCCATATCCCGCCAAACCCTTCCTATTCATATACCCATCCAAATGCCTCTTTAATGTTGCAATTGTACCAGCCTCCACCACATCCTCTGGCAGCTCATTCCTGACACTTACCACCCTCTGCTTGAAAGAGATGCCCCTTAGGTCTCCTTTATATCTTTCCCCCCGCACCCTAAACCTATGCCCTCTAGTTCCGTACTCCCCCACCCCTTTGCCTATTTATCTTATCCATGCCCCTCAATTTTGTAAACCTCTAAAAGGTCACCCCTCAGCCTACGACGCTCCAGGGAAAACAGCCCCAGCCTGTTCAGCCTTTCCCTGTAGCTCAGATCCTCCAACCCTGGCAACATCCTTGTAAATCTTTTCTGAACCCTTTCAAGTTTCACAACATTTTTCCGATAAGAAGGAGACCAGAATTGCACGCAATATTTCAACAGTGGTCTAACCAATGTCATGTACAGCCACAACATGACCTCCCAACTCCTGTACTCAATACTCTGACCAATAAGGGAAAGCATACCAAACGCCGCCTTCACTATCCCATCTACCTGTGACTCCACTTTAAAGGAGCTATGAACCTGCACTCCAAGGTCTTTGTTCAGCAACACTCCCTAGGACCTTACCATTAAGTGTATAAGTCCTGCTAAGATTTACTTTCCCAAAACGCAGCAACTCGCATTTATCGGAATTAAACTCCATCTGCCAATTCTCAGCCCATTGGCCCATCTGGTCCAGTTCATGTTGTACTCTGAGGTAACCTTCTTCGTTGTCCACTTACACTTCCAATTTTGGGGTCATCTGCAAACTTACTAACTGTACCTCCAAATCATTTATGTAAATGACAAAACGTAGAGGGCCCAGCACCGATCCTTGTGGCACTCCACTGGTCACAGGCCTCCAGTCTGAAAAACAACCCTCCACTACAAGCCTCTGTCTTCTACCTTTGAGCCAGTTCTGTATCCAAATGGCTAGTTCACCCTGTATTCCATGAGATCTAACCTTGCTAATCAGTCTCCCATGGGGAACCTTGTCGAATGCCTTACTGAAGTCCATATAGAGCTTAAAAATGTGTTAAAAATAAAAAAGGCAGCCTTTTATCTTAGCCTGCTTGGCACACCTTCCTCAATCCTGAAGGGCTTATGCCCAAAACATCGATTCTCCTGTTCCTTTGATGCTGCCTGACCTGCTGCACTTTTTCAGCAACACATTTTTAAGCTCTGATCTCCAGCATCTGCAGTTCTCACTTTCTCCTCAAGTCCATATAGATCACATCTACTACTCTGCCCTCATCAATCTTCTTTGTTACTTCTTAAAAAATTCAATCAAATTTGTGAGACATGATTTCCCACGCACAAAGCCATGTTGACTATCCCTAATCAGTCCTTGTGTTTCCTCAGGATTCCCTCCAACAACTTGCCCACCGAGGTCAGGCTCACCGGTCTATAGTTCCCTGGTTTGTCTTTACCGCCCTTGTTAAACAGTGGTACCATGTTTGCCAACCTCCAGTCTTCCGGCACCTCACCTGTGACTATCGATGATACAAATATCTCACCAAGAGGCACAGCAATCACTTCTCTAGCTTCCCAAAAAGAGTTCTCGGGTACACCTGATCAGGTCCTGGGGATTTATTCACTTTTATGCGTTTCAAGACATCTTAAGTATACTCCTACTTCCTTTATACTCTAAGGATTCACTCGATCTATCCTGTCTGTACCTGACATATGCTTCCTTCTTTTTCTTAACTAAACCTTCAATTTCTTTAGTCATCCAGCATTCCCAAATCTACCAGCCTTCCCTTTCACCCTGACAGGAATATACTTTCTCTGGATTCTTGTTATCTCATTTCTGAAGGCTTCCCACTTTCCAGCCGTTCCTTTAACAGCTGTTCATTTACCAGCCGTTCATTTACTTGCTAACAACTGCCGCCAATCAGCTTTTGAAAATTCTTGCCTAATACAGTCAAAATTGGCCTTTCTCCAATTTAGAACTTCAACTTTTAGATCTGGTCTATCACTATTTTAAAACAAATAGAATTATGGTCGCTGGCCCCAAGGTACTCCCCCACTGACACCTCAGTCACCTGCCCTGCCTTATTTCCCAAGGGTAGGTCAAGTTTTGCACCTTCTTGAGTAGGTACATCCACATACTGAATCAGAAAATTGTCTTGTACACACTTAAATTCCGCACTATCGAAACCTTTAACACTATGGCAGTCCCAGTCAATGTTTGGAAAGTTAAAATCCCCTACCATAACTACCCTATTATTCTTACAGTTAGCAGAGATCTCCTTACAAAGTTTGTTTCTCAATTTCCCTCTGACTATTGGGGGATCTATAATACAATCCCAATAAGGTGATCATCCCTTTCTTATTTCTCAGTTCCACCCAAATAACTTCCCTGGATGTATTTCAGCACAGCTGTAATGCTATCCCTCCCTCAGCACAGCTGTAATGCTATCCCTTATCAAAAATGCTACACACCCTCCTCTCTTGCCTCCCTTTCTATCCTTCCTGTAGCATTTGTATCCTGGAACATTAAGCTGCCAGTTCTGCCCTTCCCTGAGCCATGTTTCTGTAATTGCTATGATATCCCAGTCCCATGTTCCTAACCATGCCCTGAGTTCATCTGCCTTCCTTGTTAAACTCCTTGCATTGAAATAAATGCAGTTTAATTTATTAGTCCTACCTTGCCCCTGCCTGCCCTGACTGTTTGACTCACTTCTGTTCTCAGCTGTACCCGTCTCAGATCGATCTCTTTCCTCACTATCTCCCTGGGTCCCACCCCCCCACATTACTAGTTTAAATCCTCCCAAACAGTTCTAGCAAATTTCCCTGCCAGTATATTAGTCCCCTTCCAATTTAGGTGCAATCTGTCTTTCTTGTACAGCTCACTTCTACCCCAAGAAAGATTCCAATGATCCAAAAATGTGAATCCTTCTCCCAAACACCAGCTCCTCAGCCATGCAGTCATCTGCTCTATCCTCCTATTCATGCCCTCACTAGCTTGTATGTGCAGACTGACAAGCGTTTTAACATAGACATCAGCGCATGCACAGAACAAAATGCACGAACCGATCCCTGCTAGAATCGCACTACTCCAAACAGGTAAGCATTTTTAAAAATACCATTCCCTAATTTTTCAGTGACATTATAGCCAAATCACGAGGTAAAAACAATGACTGCAGATGCTGGAAACCAGATTCTGGATCAGTGGTGCTGGAAGAGCACAGCAATTCAGAGTCCTCGGATACTGCCTGAATTGCTGTGCTCTTCCAGCACCACTGATCCAGAATTATAGCCAAATCAGGCTGCCAAAATGCACATTACCCCAGAACTACCTGTACTTGGATCGAAAACAGGAAGTTTTTGATTGTGGCAACAAAATGGGCAAAAATCAGAACGGAAATAAGAAGTTGTTACATTTAAATATTTCTGTCATGTACATTTACTATATCTTTCCTCAGTACGAAGCTAGAGAATATGGTAGAAGTTTGAGAAATATTCTCAATTGATTCAATGGATAAAATAAATTGAGTGGTTCTTGAAAACCTTTAACCAATGGAAAAAACACTTTTCTTCTCATGCTTAATATATGACAAAAAGCTCTATATGCAAGACTTGATAAACTTTAACAGACAATCTCCATCAACATTGCTGACAGTCATTCAGGGATCTGAAACAGTTGCAACATTTAATTGCCAAGCTAGAACCCAGCACATACTTGATAATTTGAATTTTAATCTGAACTCTCAAATTCAGATACTCCTTATGAGCCAAGTTATCTAAATGGGTATATCCACATGCAAGGTCAACTTTTGAGAAATTTCTTCAGCTGAGCCAATCTCACATAACTTGTTTGATCCTGAAACTTCAGCACAATGCTGCTCCTATAACTCAGGTCAGATATTTGTACTATAATGAAACTATGGCTTTAAGAGGTGTATTTAGTCCTGCTTGTGTTTTAGATAAAGAGAGGCATTGAGCTGTCTACTGAAAACTCAAAGTAAACATATTGTAAGGCCTTGGGGTTTTGTTTTAAAAAGTTGGAACAATAGAAGTAGCCTGAATAGATAGGGCCAGCTCCCACAGACCCAAAAGTTTTTTTTACTAGCAGTTGCTGGAGTCTCAGCAGGTTTAGAAGCCACCGTGCATCTCTCCCTGCTACATCCTCTGGAGTTCTCTTAATGTGTTTCCTCCCGGGCTCCTAGAATTGCACGTGAGACAATCTATTTTATTGATTTTGCCAATGGTGTGTTTATGGGATGCTACTATATTGGAACAGTATTTAACTATACTGTTCAGTAGTTAAATAATCTATTATTCTGTTAGGTTTTCCAATAAAGTTACTCCAACAACTTCTTTCGGTTGTTGCCTTCTAACTATTGTGTATGAATAAAGTGTGTTTTGCTTTAAATGCAATAGTTTGAACAATCTAATTGTATCCGGAGTGAAATGCTGGGCACTTGCCTTTAAAATAAGGCAGCATAATAGCTATCCTCTTAATGTATTTTGAAGGGGTCTGATCCGGTCCATAACATTACCTTTTACAATAATGCCTCACCTTGCAGTTTCAAAGCCCAAAATACCACAATTAGTAAATTCACTTCTCCAGAGATTAACCTTCCATAAATCTCTCAACCTTAAGTATCAAGTTATGCTTCCCCAGCATCATTTTTCTTGTCAACTGCTTCCCTTTCCCCAAACCACTGAATTTAAAAATTCTCAAACTTTGTTTTAAAAACTCTGAACATCACCCATGTTAAAATTATGTCCTTCCCTGCACCATCTTCTATACCAGAGTCTCAGCCATCTAAGAGAAAATGAAGACTGCAGATGCTGGATATCAGAGAACACTTTACCGATAAAGACTTTATGCCCGAAACATGAATTTTCCTGCACCTCGGATGCTGCCTGACCTGCTGTGCTTTTCCAGCACCACACCCTCAGTCATCTAAGGCCTACACTCAAAATTCCCCATTTAAATAACTGTATCTTGCTACTTTTGGATTAAGGCAACAGAATAGAGGAAAACAAGGCAAAGTGAGAGTAGAAGACAGGCTGATGCATAGCATGAGCGCTGTAGGGGTGAGTGACAAGAAACAATAAGCAAGAGAATAATTACGAGTGAAAATGTCCAGGAGCATATGCAAGAGAAATAAAACATATCCATCTCTGCCAAGCAATCATATGGTTTGGCAGCACAGTGGCTCAGTGGTTAGCACTGCTGCCTCACAGCACCAGGGATATGGGTTTGCTTCCAGCCTCAGGCAACTGTCTGTGTAGAGTTTGCACATTCTCCCCGTGTCTGCGTGGGATTCCTCTAGGTGGTCCAGTTTCCTCCCATAATCCAAATATGTTCAAGTTAAGTGAATTGGCCATGCTAAATTGTCCATAGCGTTCAGGGACATGTGGGTTAAGTGTGTTAGTCAGGGGTAAATGTAGAGTAATAGGTTTGGGAGGGATACTCAGTGTGGACTTGTTGGGCCAAAATGGCCTGTTTCCACACTGTAGGGGATTCTATGATTCTAAACGAAAAATAGATTTTTTTGTGACATGTTTAAATTCTTATAGATGATAAGTTCTCTCACTAAATATAATTGTAAATTTTTGGGATTTCAAATTTACTTATCGCACTTTTTTGCCCAGCAAGGTAGAGTCTATCAGCAGGGACAAGATGTGCTAGATGCCACCCATGAAATTACAGAAACATACAACATTAAAAAGAGGATGTTTAAATCACTCAAGTTTATGCTGGCTCTCTGAAGGAACAGAACACATTCACATTTTTTTGTCATACAGTCAGTTCTTCTAGAATGCAATGGTTACATTCTAAAGCAACCGTGTTACAGTAAAAAAAATATCACACTTTAGAAACAACACTTAAAGGTGTTATAATCGTGTTACAGCCAACAAGTTTTAAAATTCACGCGTCCCCAATTCATCAATCATGCTACAGCAAATTCGCATTGATGAACAATGCGTTATAACAAAACAATGTGCATTCTCATTCTCCGGTACCAATGCTATATCATATTAAAATTTTTGATGCACTGCTACCATTTCAAATAAAGTGTTCCAACTGCCAACAACTTCAATAAAAATTAGCTTCAACTCCCCTCTAGATCTTTGGCCAATAATTTTGAATGCATGACCTCTAGCTATTGATGGATTTACCAGAAAGTCTTATATTACTACCTTTTATCCTGTACATAAATCTTTCCTTTTTCAATTTAACCTTCACATTATTTATTTTACGAAGGCAGATGCACAAAAATACTCATTAATCCTGCACCAGGTTCTCTGTTTTTACATGAAGCTTTTCCTTTGGATCTTTAAAAAGTTCAACTTTTTCATAGCAAACCACTTATACTGCATTATTTATAATAAAAAAAGTTTTAGCCAGTGTCAAACTGGGAAGCAAATGTTTTCTTAAATATAAAGCTAGAAATTTTTTTTAGTTTTATTTTTAAAAAGAGTAGTGAGCACTATATTATTTAGCTTGAAATTTAAAAGGGAAGAGATTATTTTAACTATACAATCACCAAACTTTACTTGAGTAATTCAGTTCTATATTTAATACCCCAATGGGTCACAATAGCTAGATAGTACACATTAGCAATAAGACCAGCTGAATAAAATTCTTGTAAAATTTGGCTATTAAGGCATGATCAAAAGATCCACAATCCACCAAAAACACAATACATATACCTTGAATATCCATCATGCCTGGCGAGGAACTGTTTTCTGGAGTTGTCACTTCAGAGCCACATTTATCATCTTTCCCCTTTTTTTTATTCTTGTTCTTCTGTACAAAACAAAACAAACGTTGAGATTTGATCTACAATTCATATAACTTCTGTAAGTTAAATCTGGTTTTATAGTGTACACTTCTGATCTTAATACACTTCTGTGTGTAATACATCAACATTTATGATTACAATTCCATCCATAAATATTTATAATGTTAAAAAGCCAAGAAAGATATGGCATTAATTTAATACACAAACTTTACTTGTTTGACATGCTATAACTGGAGACCTCACTTCACTGAAGATATCATGGAGCACATTATCCAGATAATTCAGTTTTAAAACATTTATGGATTAAAACATTGTTACATTTATTCAAAAGAGGACCTGTCATTTGCAGGTCTCACCTACCAGAACCAACTAAACACACAAATATATGAATAAAGAAAATAGGAAGGAGGCCACCACCAATTAAGCTTGCTCTGCCAGTCAATAGTATCAGGGCTGAACAAACTACTGCACATTTGCACTTATGCCCAATAACTTTTCACTTCCTTGCTCAACAAAAATGTATCTACATCAATATATTGAAGGACTCTGCTTCCACTACTTTTGGAGGAAAGTCGTTCCAAAAAGAGACAACTCTCAAAGAAACTGATCTTATCTCCAGCTTAAATGAACAGTGACCCCAGTTCCAGACGACAAATCATGTTTTCCACATCTACCCACTCGAGACCCAAATTCGCACACTGCCTTTCCTGTCTGCTGACACTAGTCCAGTGGCTGGTCTCGAATTCCTCAGAGTAACCACTAACCCAAACAGCCACCACCCTAACTAAAAAAAGTTACTTCTATTTCTCCTACTCCTTAGTAGCTTTTCCTCCACGTAACCTTTCATCATGGCTAATGGCATACTACATTTGTTGCATTCCCACAAATTGCTCAAAACATATGCTGAATTATTCTTACCTCACTTATGACAGAGTCATAGAGATGTACAGCATGGAAGCAGACTCTTCAGTCCAACCTGACCAGATATCCCCCCCAACCCAATCTAGTCCCATTCCATTCCATCCCTCCAAACCCTTCCTATTCATATACCCATCCAAATACCTCTTAAATGTTGCAATTGTACCAGCCTCCACCACTTCCTCTGGCAGCTCATTCCATACACATACCCACCCTCTGCATGAAAAAGTTGCCCCTCAGGTCTCTTCTCCTTCAATACTTAAAATCTCATGTCAAAAATCTCATGTCTAAACAAAATTAAAAATATATTTGACAGTAATGCAATTACCTTGAACTTTATTATTTTTTTAATGTCTTTGTTGAAAGTTTATACTTCAAAGCATCAGCTTCTTCCAAGTGAGTGGAGAGCAGGAACAAGATCAATACAGAATGGCTGGCTCTTAGTCATCCATCGTTTCTCCAAACCTGAATGAGCAACTTACCTTTACCAAAACTATTCTACTATTAGATCCACACATAGGCTGTAAATTTGAAAATAAACATCCAATACTCCCTGGGCAATTCACTTCAGTAGTAGCTAATTTATGCTCCCCTTACATTTCAATGCACTTGACTACAGAACAACTTACATCATCAACTTTAGGTTCTGTTACAGGCACCCACTTGTAGATTCTTAGTGATGTATCACCAACAGTTACCCATTTCTTCTCCCTGTGTTTCAGGAAAGAAACAGATTTAAAACTCAAATAAGGGTACTTCAGTGTTTTTATATTTTCATGCTCATGTAAAAGTGATTACAATTTACCATTTTTCTTGCTATTAATTAAAATCTAAGATAGCATTTTGGAGATATTGTATACAAGTGCTGACAAAGAACATGAAATGGAGTTCAAAGAAATTCAGAAGACAAATATACAAAGTCCTTTGGATAAGTTATTAAACCAAGACTCTAATTTCTTGTCAGGTGGAAGTAAATGTTAAAAATAACTATGAAAGCAGCATCAGGGAGCATCTAATGCCCAGTTCAACAATTTTCAACATGATCAAATCTGTTTCTGTTTCTGGTAATGTTAGTTATCTAAGTGCTGTATGTGGAACTATGTTGTCTACAATGTGGCTTTCACATCTCTCCAGCAACAAAAAGTGTATTAACTCTGAAGTGCTCAGAAACGTGCAAGGTGCTTCATAAAAATAGTTTTTGTTCCTTTGCTCCTATTAAGGATATGCATTAAAATATCATAGGCTTCTCACATTGATTTGCAATCACTGCCTTGCCTGCAATTGGGAAAAATCAAACTTGGCTCACTCAGAGGAAGAAAATCTACATGGTGCAGAAATAGAAGAAAAGCCAGACTTTCAGTTTGAAGAGGAACTGTTATTAAACACATTGGCTATTGCTGGCAACACCAACTGATACGAGGTTATCCTGGGTGAGAATGGAGACAGACACCAGGCAACAGTTTTATTGTTACCTGAAAGCAGGTATCAGAAGCTGCAGAGAGACAGTACTGCAACACTCAAAACTGTATTAACAGAACATACACAAGCATTGTATTAATATGAATGCTGAGTTGAGTTATATGGTCAGTCTGAAGATTTGCTTTTACACTTAACCAAAATGAAATGTTCCAACTTTATTCAGAAGAACATGGTTGGAGAAAATCAAACAATTGAGCTGAAGCAAATTGCTTGTCAGATTCTGAGATTGATCTCTCTCAAATTCTAAAGAAACATGTCACTGTTTTCAATGGGGATCTGGGATACATGGAAAATATCTTAGTCACATTGATTTTAAGCATGACATATTAAAATTAAATACTGCAAGGCTAATCAGTGCTTTATTCAAATCAGACTAAAAGTCAAGACAGAATTAGCGAGGTTGGTCAAGACAGGCCGCACTCTTATCAGGGATGAAAAAAGATGGATCAGTATGTATCTACTGAAATTTTCAGGTTACTATTAATCTATGTGGTGAGCAGTGCTCTTTGACCTTTTTGCTGGATAAGGTGGAGGTCAGCTTTTCAGTAAAATTGACGTTAGGATCTACATTCATCTGGAAATAGGCTTGACTGAGTCACAAAATACTTCCTAATTGTAACATAAAAGGGCTATTCATATACAAGACACCTCCATTTGGAATCATGTCTGCACCAGTCTTTCCAACTTGCCACTGACCAACTTTTAAGCGGATTCAAAGGAGTCTAGTATTAGCTAAAAGATATTGGAGGTCATGGGGAGAAATGAGGAGCATTTCCACAATTTAGAGTTACTCTGCAGAGGCATGAAGATTATGGCCAGAGAGGGAAGAGAGATAAATTATTTTTAAAACTCTGAATATTTAGGTCATGCCACTGATACTAAGGGACTACAATAATCACCTTCAAAAGCAAAAGCCATACCTGAGGTATCAGCACCTAAAAGAATTATTTTGGGCTTGCTAAATCAATATGATAGGTTTGTCACAAATCTTGTAACCATTCTCAAGCCGTAGCACAATTTATTATTCTGAAAAGAATTTAAAAAGTGAGAAGATCAACATGAAAGAAATTTTACACAAGTCAAAGAGGCTTGGGTCAGAGGTCCTGACCCATTTTGACCTAGCTACTGTTGAAGCAAACATCAAGCATCACCAAATGAAGTAGGAGGTGTCATTTCTCACATTTTACCCAGTACTGAAGAGTAGCCAATAGTCTTGGCATCAAAATCATTAAAGTAAAAATGAACCCTGCACAGATAGAGAAAGAAGCTCTCAATCATTTTTTGGCATTACACTATTTAACCAATACATGTACATGGCAGGAATTTACAATACTAAGAGCACCAATCTCAATTTTTAAGTCACCTTCTCTTTTAGTGAACCATATGCAGAAATGGACGTTGTTACTATCAACTCATACTTATGCAATAAGTATCAGCAATCCAACTTACATGGGAATGCTGATGGACTCTCTAGATAACTTTTGCCAAATGAGTTGACCAGAAACAATCCTTATGTAGACATTTTCCACTTTGAAGCAGCAGACAACACTCCAGTTACGACAGATCAAGCAGCACACTAGAAATGATCCACTACTATCAAAAGTGATGGATGTGGTACTTTTGTGTCAAGATCACAGAAAGAACACCAGAACTGAAGTCATTTGTCACATGGAAGCTAGCAATAACTGTACAAGCAGGATGTCTTCTATGGAGAATGAGGGTCTTCATGACACCACATCAAAGGAACCCTTTGTTAATCAACTACATGACGGGCACTGTGACATTGCCAGAATGAACAAGATAGCCATACGCTATTTTTGGGGTGGCCAGGGCTCAACTCTGAAATTGAGAAGACGTACTTGCACAAGTTTCACAACCTACCTCCGTTAGCACCATTGCACCTAAAAACACAAGAGGTTAAAGCAAATAAGAAAAATAAACTGACACCCAAGCTGCAATGACAGCCACATACCCCAGAACATCTTTCTTACTGACTATTGCATGTACGATTGCAAATATTGTAAAATGTTTTAATTGCAGGAACCTCTGGAGTAGAGTGAGGGATGTTGCGTATTTGCTAAATATGGCAGACTGTCACTTTAAAACTCCAATCATGTCATCAGTCATTCTGGAGATGAAAGGCTGAAAAGCTAGAGGTTGTTGTCGATATTGGCATCAATATCTTTGGCAGAATGAGGTCCTGAAAGTAGAATTTAGGTGCAAGGCAAGAGACTGAAAAGGAGGGCTTGTCTGCAAAACAATTCTTTACAAAGCTTCTGCTGTTAAACACTTTGGCCTCCAGGTCTTTCTTGAAACATAAGTAAATATTACTGATGTCGAGCTAACAGGTCTGTAGTTTTCCCATATTCTCCTCTCCCCTTTCTTAAACAATGGAGTTAAGATTTTCAGACTTCCAATCTGCAGGCACCATTGCAAAATTGATAGAATTTCTTTAGATTTTCACCAATATATCCACTATATGTTTGTGGCTATCTCTTTCAGCATTAAGGTTAAGGTCATCAGATCCAAGATTTCCCTAAATTTTGGTCCCTTTAATTTCTCCAATAAAACTATTTTACAAGTATTACTTTCTTTCAATTCCACATGCTCATTAAACTCTTTAATCTTAATTATTTCAGAAGATTTGTGTCTTTCTCTGAGGAAACAGCTTTTTTGCTTCATTGCCACTTCTCCATTTTCTATGAAAACAAAACCTTGCCCTGCCTATAATGGACTCTTATTTGCTCTTTGCTAGTCTCTTTGGAATACCAATAGAAGCTTTAAAGCTATAGAAGCTGTTTTTCTATTTCTTGTCACTTTACATTAACATTACAATCTCTCAATTGCCTAGTCCTCCTTTGCCAAATCCTAAAACATTCATCTTCAGGCGACCTGCAGGAAACTGGATGTCCCAAGGCTAGAGTGGTATGCCCCTGTCGTAGGGTGGTATGTCTCGATCTTACAGGTAGAATGTAAGGAATTTACATTCCCATCCCTTACCATTCAGAGCCATTTGCATGGCCATTTCCTAGTTATTTGAAGTAAAAGAACTATCATCCTGTATTCAGAAATCAGTAAGAACATTACAATTAAAATTCTGACTACTCCTTGCAGTTAATAAAACGATTCACAACAGATCTGGCCATTAAGGGATGATTTACAATACATTGTTTCTGGAAATGATGTGACCACTACATTGTGTCTTGAGTGACATGTGACTGTGGGGAAATGGCAGGGGGTTGTCTTGTGGGTGTTACTGACTGTAATGTAAAACTCATACAAAGGAAGAATGTCCCTTTGTTCAGAGATCCCTTGACAATGGTTTCACAAGCATTGTGAAGAGTGTTAATGGTTCCTCCACAGCTTAATAAATTTTGGCTGTTTACAGACATTGGCGTATTGCAGTTACATTGAATTATTTTTCTTGAGATTCTTACATAGTCAATGTTAATCCAAATCCCTCTCCTTTGACACCATTATTTTCAGACACATTAATTACATCAATCTCTTTTCCATACTGATTTGTAACTCAGAAATTACTGCTGTACAGGTCCTGCTTTTCAGTCACTTGCCTAGCACCCTAAACTCTACTTTCAGGATTTCATTCTACCAATGTCATTGGTGCCAACGTGGATCATAATCTCTGGCTCTTCAATCCTTCCCAAAATATGGTCCTTCAACTTTACTGTAACATCCTTAAGCTGGTACTGGAGAGGCAACGTACCATCCTGGATTAACGCCTATGTCAGAAATGCCCGTTTCCATTACAAATAGTATCTACCACTATTGCCCTTCTAACATCCTTTCCCCATCACCACAACCCTATTCCACCCTGCCCAAAAACAAACTTCTGCTGAGTCACTTCCGTTGAGTCACTTCCGTTGCCATAAAGGTCAACTATCGCTTTCTTCTGAAAAACTATTGCCCTCAACAGAATCCAAAATGCAAAACCAATTAGTGTATGAGACACTCAAGGCACTCTGCCCAATCTCCCCGCCTTTCCAGATTGCACTGCAAATCACCCACACCTTCTCCACTTGCCTGGACTTGATCTACATTGTGAATACTTCATTAAATGTGCTAGTTCTTAACTTTGTGA
This sequence comes from Chiloscyllium plagiosum, assembly GCF_004010195.1. Classification (NCBI taxonomy): domain Eukaryota; kingdom Metazoa; phylum Chordata; class Chondrichthyes; order Orectolobiformes; family Hemiscylliidae; genus Chiloscyllium; species Chiloscyllium plagiosum. Next base: position 25,965,540 of record NC_057734.1, on the reverse strand, counting down.
ATGCACCAAGATACTAGCTGTAACTCTAATTCCAGATATTTTCTGATCAACCCGTTCAGATATTACGACCTATGTGGAAACAGGTGGGATTTGAACTCAAGTCTCCTTGTCCAAAAACAAGAACATTACTACTATGCCTTTCACAAGTCTCTGGGTCCAGAGGTAGAGACAACCACTTTACAACTCAATTTCCAAAATGTGGAAATTAATATTTTTCAGCTGGAGACTTTTCCTAAACACAATTGTCTTAGCCACAACATCCCCACCCCATGCAGCCAAGCTGACCTACTCTTTAAGCCTACTTTCAAAAAATTTACTTTAAACTAAAGTTGAGAAAGCAAAAAGTAATTATTTAAATCAGCTCCAATAAATCTAGTTGTCTTTCATGGTCCTTTTCTTGCCTGTTCTTCCAGGTAATGCAGTCTGCCTGTCTTGGTGCCAAGTCTCACTCATTCCTTCTGCAGTACATCCATCCTACATCACGGCCATCCTGTCAAGTTCTTTATCCTGATAGTAGGAAGGCAATACAAGTCAGGACATCTATGATGGTTTAAAATATGCTCATCTCTCTAATTTACAAATTTTCTACAACCAACTTTTTATACATCAAGAGTCTGTTTCTTCATTTGCTCATACCATCAGTTACAAAACCATCTCCATTACAAAGATCTGGCCTTTAAAATTGTTTTTATCTCCTATGGTTAGAAATTATTCTTCTGTGCACCTGATAAAGAGTATGGCAAGCTCACCCTCAAAGTCAGAGCTCTGCTCAAACAACACAATCTCTTTACACATTATGTACATATGTCCCTAGATAACCCAAGAGATCAGAATATCAAACTTCTCACATCACAACTAGTCCACCTCCTAATTATGCCACTTCTATGCTCCCAGCAATATGTAATACCAAAATTATACATTTTTAAAAGAAAATTAGCTATTTGTCACAGTGTCAGATTCAGGACAAGTTTTTAAAACACTTTTATAGCCTGCCCTCACAACTAAAGAAACCTTGACCTTGCCAAGGCAAATTCTCAGTCCATTTTTATATTCAATTTTGTAATCTCAAACTTTATGCAAGTAAATGCCCTGATTAGGATCTATCATTCCCATGCCTGATGCATTTGTCTGCATATTGGACACCACTTGGAAGAGGCACTCACTGAGGTTACCATGGTCATTGAATGTACTCTGGATGGGGACTTCATTACTCACTGTGTAATGAGGATTCAGTAGCACCACTGCTGACCAAGCTCTGAAGGACATTTCTGCCAGATTGGCTTATGGTTGGTGGTAACAGAACCAATACAAGGAAAATAGCTACTTATCTAACCATTCTCCTTGTCAGAGGCTGCAGTGGCCACTAAACAGTCATTGTCAAGCCTGATTTGTGTCTTTCCAATGAAGACACATTGTGTTCGCTCAAGTTAATGGAGCAGATTCAAAACATCTTATAACTAAGCACCATGGCACTGAGAGTCACATGTAGTATCACAGTCAACAACCGGTAACCTAATGCCAAGCATATCTTTCACTTTACCATTAACCTAAGGCTACAATCCGGATTCAAAAAAACGTGGAATAGCGTGCTTAGAACACCATTAAGCTGCCCCCCAAAAAAATTAAAAATCACAACACAAGGTTATAGTCCAACAGGTTTATTTGGAAGTACTAGCTTTGAGAGCACTGCTCCTTCATCAGGTAACTAGTGGGGCAGGATCATAAGACAGAATTTATAGCAAATATTCACAGTATCATGCAATTAAAACAATATATTGAACAAACTAGATAGCAGTTAAGTCTTTCATCTTTAGAATAGGTTGTAGGTTTTGGTTCATTAATACATAAATCCCAGAACTAATTTGTGACTTAAAAGTAGTTCTGGGATTTGCATATTAGTGTACCAAAACCTGCAACCCATTCTAAAAGATGAAAGGACTTAACAACAATTTATAGTTGTTCAATATATAGTTTTAATTGCATGGCACAGACGTTTTGCTATAAATTCCTGGCTTATGATCCTGCCCCACTAATTACCTGATGGAGTAGTGCTCTGAAAGCTAGTACTTCCAAACGATGGATGGCAGTCAGAGTCTAGAAATGTACAGCATGGAAACAGACCCTTTGGTCCAACCCGTCCATGCCAACCAGATATCCCAACCCAATCTAGTCCCACCTTCCAGCACCCGGTCTGTGTCCCTTCAAACCCTTCCTATTCAAATACTTATACAAATGCCTCTTTAATGTTGCAATTGTACCAGCCTCCACCACTTACTCTGGCAGCTCATTCCATACACATACCACCCTCTGTATGAAAACGTTGCCCCTTAAGTCTCTTTTATATCTTTCCCCCTCACCAGTCTAGTTCTGGACTCCCCGACTTCAGGGAAAAAACTTTGCCTATTTACCCTATCCATGCCCCTCAATTTTGTAAACCTCTATAAGGTCACCCCTCAGTCTCTGACGCTCCAGGGAAAACAGCCCCAGCCTGTTCAGCCTCTCCCTATAGCTCAAATCCTCCAACCCTGACAACATCCTTGTAAATCTTTTCTGAACCCTTTCAAGTTTCACAACATCTTTCCGATAGGAAGGAGACCAGAGTTGCACGCAATATTCCAACAGTGGCCTAACCAATGTCCTGTACAGCCGCAACATGACCTCCCAACTCCTGTACTCAATACTCTGACCAATAAAGGAAAGCATATCAAACGTCTTCCTCACTATCCTATCTACCTGCAACTCCACTTTCAAGGAGCTATGAACCTGCACTCCAAGGTCTCTTTGTTCAGCAACACTCCCTAGGACCTTACCATTAAGTGTATAAGTCCTGCTAAGATTTGTTTTCTCAAAATGCAGCACCTCGCATTTATCTGAATTAAACTCCATCTGATAATTCTCGGCCCATTGGCCCATCTGGTCAAGATCCCATTGTAACTTGAAGTAACCCCCTTCGCTGTCCACTACACCTCCAATTTTGGTGTCACCTGCAAACTCACTAACTGTACCTCTTATGCTCACATACTAATCATTTATGCAAGTGATAAAAAAGTAGAGGATCCAGCACCGATCCTTGTGGCACACCACTGGTTACAGGCCTCTTCTCTGAAAAACAACCCTCCACCACCACCCGCTGTCTTCTACTTTTCAGCCAGTTCTGTATCCAAATGGCTAGTTCTCCCTGTATTCCATGAGATCTAACCTTGCACGCCAGTCTCCCATGGGGAACCTTGTCAAACACTTTACTGAAGTCCATATAGATCACATCCACTGCTCTGTCGTCATCATTCCTCTTTGTTACTTCTTCAAAAAACTCAATCAAGTTTGTGAGACATGATTTCCCATGCACAAAGCCATGTTAACTATCCCTAATCAGTCCTTGCCTTTCCAAATACATGTACATCCTGTCCCTCAGGATTCCCTCCAACAACTTGCCCACCACCGACCTCAGGCTCACTGGTCTATAGTTCCATGGCTTGTCCTTACCACCCTTCTTAAACAGTGGCAGTACATTAGCCAACCTCCAGTCTTCCGGCACCTCACCTGTGACTATTGTTGATACAAATATCTCAGTAAGAGGCCCTGCAATCACTTCTCTAGCTTCCCCCAGAGTTCTCAGGTACCCCTGATCAGGTCCTGGGGACTTATCCACTTTTATGCGTTTCAAGGAAGGGAGAAAAGTTGCAGATACAGTCACATAGATGGGTTAACTCCAGGAAAGGTAGAGAGGTAGGCAGGTAGTGCAGGAGTCATCTGTCGCTATCCCAGTTTCAAACAAGTATGCTGTTTTGGAAAATGTAGAGGGCCCAGCAGGAGGTCAATGTACAAATTGGAACCAATGACATTGGAAGGGAAAAGGATGAGATCTAAAGGGAGGAGAGAGAGAGAGAAAGTTAGGCAGGAATTTGAAAAGGAGATCCTCGAGAGTAGTAATGTCTGGATTACTCCCAGTGCTGCGAGTAAGTGAGGGTAGGAATAGGAGGATAGATCAGATGAATGCATGGCTGAGGAGCTGGTGTATGGGAGAAGGATTCATTTTTGGATCATTGGAATCTCTTCTGGGGTAGAAGTGACCTGGACAAGAAGGACGGATTGCACCTGAACTGGAAGAGGACTAATACACTGGCAGGGAGGACTAATATATTGGAGGGGCGGGGGCAGGGAGATAGTGAAGAGATCAATCTGAGACTGGTACTGTTGAGAAAAGAAGCAAGTCAAACAGTCAGGGCAGGCAGGGACAAAGCAGGGAACATGGTAGGACTAATAAATTAAGCTGCATTTATTTCAATGCAAGGCGGCTAACAGGGAAGTCAGATGAACTCAGGGCACGGTTACGAACAGGAGACTGGGATATCATAGCAATTACATAAATGCGGCTCAGGGATGGACAAGACAGATAGCTTAATGTTCCAGGATACAAATACCAAACGAAAAACAGAACGGGAGGCGAGAGAGAGGAGGGGGAGTGGTGGTTTTGATAAGGGATAGCATTATAGCTGGAATGAGGGAGGATATTCCCGGAAATACATCCAGGGAAGTTATTTGGGTTGAACTGATAAACAAGAAAGGGATGATCACATTATTGGGACTGTATTACAGATCCCCTAATAGTCAGCTGGAAATCAAGAAACAAATTTGTAAGGAGATTTCAGTTATCTGTAAGAATAATTGGGTGGTTATGGTAGGGGATTTTAACTTTCCAAATATAGACTGGGACTGCCATAGTGTTAAGGGCTTAGATGGAGAGGAATTTGTTAAGTGTGTACAAGAAAACTTGCTGATTTCAGTATGTGGATGTACCTACTGGAGAAGGTGCAAAACATGACCTACTCTTGGGAAATAAGGCAGGGCAGGTGACTGAGGTGTCAGTGGGGGAGCATTTTGGGGCCAGCGACCATTATTCTATTAGTTTTAAAACAGTAATGGAAAGAATAGACCAGATTTAAAGTTGAATTTCTAAATAAGAGGAAGGCAAATTTTGACAGTATTAAAAAGCTGATTGGGTCTTGATGCTTACAGGTAAAAGGGATGGCTATAAAATAGGAAGCCTTCAGAAATGAGATGAGAGTCCAGAGATAGTATATTCCTTTTAGGGCGAAAGAAAAGGCTGGTAGGTATAGGGAATGCTGGATGATTAGAGGAATTGAGTTTTCAGATAAGGAAACAAAAGGAAGCATATCTCAAGTATAGACAAGATAGATAGATAGATAGATAGAGTGAATCCTTAGAAGAGCATAAGAGCAGTAGGAGTATTAGATTAGATTCCCTACAGTGTGGAAACAGGCCCTTCGGCCCAACCAGTCCACACCGACCCTCCGAAGAGTAACCCACCCAGACCCACCTCCCTCTGATTAATTGACCTAACACTATGGGACAATTTAGCATGGCCAATTCACCATGGCACATCTTTGGACTGTGGGAGGAAACCAGAGCACCCGGAGGAAACCCATGCAGACACAGGGAGAATGTGCAAACTCCACACACACACACAGTCGCCCGAGTCTGGAATCGAGCCTGGGACCCTGGTGCTGTTAGGCAGCAGTGCTAACCACTGAGCCACCGTGAGAGAAATCAGGAGGGCAAAAAGGGGACATGACATAACTGTATTTGCCAAAGCTAAGGAGAATCCAAAGGGTTTTTACTAATACATCAAGGACAAAAGGGAGAAAATAGGGGGCCTCAAAGATCAGCAAGGTGCCCTTTGTATGGTGAAGCAGGAGATTGGGGGGGGGGAATACTAAATGAGTATTTTGCATCAGTGTTTATTGTGGAAAAGGGTGTGGAAGATATAGAATGTATGAAATTGATAGTGACATCTTCAAAAATGTCCATACTATAGAGGAGGAAGTGCTGGATGTCTCAAAGCATAAAAGTGGATAAATCCCCAGGACCTGATCAAGTGTACCCTAGAACCCTGTGGGAAGCTAGGGAAGTGAATGCTGGGCCTCTTGCTAAGATATCTGTATCATCGATAGGCACAGGTGAGGTGCTGGAAGAGTGGAGGTTGGCTACGGTGGTGCCACTGTTTAAGAAAGGTGGTAAGGACAAACCAGGGAACTATAGACCAGTGAGCCTGACATGGGTGGTGGGCAAGTTGTTGGAGGGAATCCTGAGGGACAGGACGTTCATGTATTTGGAAAGGCAAGGACTGATTAGTGATAATCAATGTGGCTTTGTGCGTGGGAAATCATGTCTCACAAACTTGATTAAGTTTTTGAAGTAGTAACAAAGATGATTGATGAGGGCAGAGCAGTGGATGTGATCTATGTAGACTTCAGTAAGGCATTTGACAAGGTTCCCCATGAGAAACTGGTTAGCAAGGTTAGATCTCAGAATACAGGGAGACCTCGCCATTTTGATAAAGACAGAGAGTGGTGGTCAAGGGTTGTTTTTCAGACTAAAGGCCTGTGAGCAGTGGAGTGCTACAAGGATCAGTGTTGGGACTGCTACTTTTCATCATTTATACAAAAGGTTTGGATGTAAACATGAGGTATAGTTAGTAAGTTTGCAGATGACAACAAAATTGGAAGTATAGCGGACAGCAAAAAAGGTTACCTCCGAATACAACGGGATCTTGATCAGATGGGCCAATAGGCTGAAGAGCGTAGGTGGAGTTTAACAGATAAATGTGAGGTGCTGTATTTTGGGAAAGCAAATCTTCGCAGGACTCATACACTCAATGGTAAGGTCTTCGGGAGTGTTGCTGAACAAAGACCTCGGATTGCAGGCTCATAGCATTTTGAAAGTGGAGTCACAGGTAGATAGGATAGTGAAGGCGGCATTTGGTATGCTTTCCTTTATTGGTCAGAGTATTGAGTTGAGGTGTTGAGAGGTCATGTTGCGGCTGTACAGGACATTGATTAGATTAGATTCTCTACAGTGGGGAATCAGACCCTGCAGCAACCAGACCACACTGACCCTCTGAAGAGAACCCACCCAGACCCATTTCCCTCTGAGTAATACACCTAACACCATGCGCAATTTACCATAGCCAATACACCTGACTTACACATCTTTGAACTGTGGGAGGAAACCCATGCAGGCAAGGGGAGAGTATGCAAACTCCACACAGACAATCGCCAGAGACTGGAATCGAACCTGGGACCCTGGTGCTGTGAGGCAGCAGTGCTAACCACTGAGCCACCATGTGCTACATTTGGAATATTACACGTAATTTTAGTCTCCTTCCTATCAGAAAGAGATCGTGAAACTTAAAAGCGTTTGGAAAAGATTTACGAGGATATTGCCAGGGTTGGAGGATTGAGCTATAGGGAGAGGTTGAACAGGCTGGGGCTGTTTTCCCTGAAGCGTCAGAGGTTGAGGGATGATCTTATAGAGGTTTGCAAAATCACGAGAGGCATGGATAGGATAAATAGACAATGTATTTTGCCTGAGGTGGGAGAGTCCATAACTAAATGGGCATAGGTTTAGGGTGAGAGGGGAAAGATATAAGAGACACTCAAGGGGCAACGTTTTCACAGAGGGTGATACAGGTATGGGATGAGCTACTAGAGGAAGTGGTGGAGGTTAGTACAATTGCAACATTTAAAAGGCATTTGAACGGATATATGAATAGGGAGGGTTTGCAGGGATATGGGCCAGGTGCTGGCACATGGGACTAGATTGGGTTGGGAGATCTGGTCAGCATGGGCGAGTTAGACCAAAGGGTCAGCTTCTGTGCTGTACATTTCTATGACTTTATAAACCTGTTGGACTATAACCTGGTGTTGTGTGATTGTTAAGTTTGTCCACCCCAGTCTAATACTGGCACCTCCACAAAGACGAGGTACAAACCTAGTGAAACTATAACACAGAACCAAAAACCTGTTCACAAGTTACACGTACACCAATGATCAGATAAGAGTTCTGTAGTTCTGCCACACCCAGTCATGATAAAGGATAATTAAAGCAAGTAGCAGAACAAGGAGAAAGCTCAGACTCTCAATTATTCAGGAACCTGGATCATTAATTCCAAAATGTCAAATGCAAATGACACTGTATTCAAAGCTATTTTCAGCCAGAAGCATAAAATGGAGACTCTTCTAGGCCTCCTCCCAAAGTCCCCAATTCCAGAGGGGCAAGTCTGCAGCGCAATCGATTCAATCCAGGAAAAGAAATAGTAGACAGTGGAAAAAGGAAAGGTTGCGCCCTGATTACATCCCATCTGTAATAAGTATGACTGGGGCCCCAGAAATAGCTGTGCTCCTAGCTAAATCTAGCTATAACCTGACATCTACCTGACAGAGAAAAGAAAAAAGTGCCCAGCCACCAAAAGCAAGGCAAATTCAATCGAGTTGACTATAGCTCCAGCCCATTCTTAAACCAAAAAACATGGAGCTAATAGCATTATCAAGCTGCATTTACTCAGCAATAACCCACTCACAGATGCTCAGTATGGGTTTCAGTAAGCTGCAGACTAGAGCTTAAATGCTTAAAAGGTTTGAGGGTGGGATTGCCATTACTAGCAACACTATTTGCCAAACTGTGGCTGCAAAGGATCTGCAGTAAAACTGAAGTTGAGAGCTGAGTTTAACACGAACAATACAGCATTTTCAGAATCAAGATAGGATACCCTTCCTGGTAATGAACCCCAAACATATTTCAGTTGCTGAAGGACACTCTGGACTGATACTGTATGCACTAACATAGCAAATGCAATACATGTATACTGAGTCCTTTCAACAAATGAGACCTGTGAAACTGGTTCTCAACTTATCTAAAGAGATTAATTAGGACATGGTAGGACTGGATCAAGAATAGCATCACTATTCTCTCACAACTACACTCAAAAATACTATCACTACAGCATTAAGAATAGTACTGCCCCCTCAAACATGACCTCTCCTCCCATGACCAAACCATTATCTCTCAGACCATCCACAGCCCATCAACTCAGGGGATCGCCCACCAGCCTCCAACCTCAGTGTGGGAGCTCCGCACTGCCCAATTCTACCTCTACCTAAAATTCACAAACCTGACTACCCCAGTCGACCCATCGTCTCAGCCTACTCCTGCCATACCCAACTTCTCTCTGCATCCTGTCCTCCTTGGTCCAAGATCTCACCAAATATGTTCTGGATACTATACACACCCTCCACCTCTTCGAAGATTTTTGCTTCCCTGGCCCCCAACATCTCATCTTCACCATTGACATCCAGTCTCAGTACACATCCATCCACCATCACGAAGGCCTCCAAGCCCTCGGTTTGTTCCTCTCCTGCTGACCCAACCAGTACCGTTCCACTGACACATTTGATTAGCTGAACTGGTCCTCACCATTAATTTCTCTTTTTAATCCTCCCACTTCCTCCAGATCAAAGGGGTAACTATGAGCACCAGCTATGCCTACCTCTTTGTTGGCTACATGAAACAGTCCATCGTCTGCAGCTACACCAGCACCTTCCACTCCCAGCATCTTCCTCTACCACAAAAAGCACAGAACCTGCGCCCACAACTCCCCACCCCCTCACCGCCAAGGCCTCAAAAGGATCCTTCCACAGAGATTTACCTGTACTCCTACATGCATCATCTGCTGTGACAATTGCTCTTGATGTGGTCTCCCCTACATTGGGGAGATAGGATGCCAACTTGCGGAATGTTTCAGAGAAAATAGTCAGGACATATGCATTAAGCAACTCCACTGCCCTGTAGCCAACCACTTCAACTCCCCCCCTCCTACTCCAAGGACATGCAAGTTCTGGGCCTCCACGATCACCACCAAACTCTAGCCACCAGACACCTTCAGGAAGAACACCTCATCTTCCACCTTGGGACCCTCCAATCACACGGGATCAACGTCGATTTCACTAATTTTCTCATTTCTCCTCCCCACACCTTAGTCCAGATCCAACCTTCCAACTCAGCACTGCCCTCTTGAACTGTTCTACTTGTCCGCCTTCCTTCCTTCCCACCTATCTGCTCCACCCTATCATCTTCATCCCCACCTTGATCTACCTATCACATTCCCAGCTACCTTTCCCCCAGTCCCACACCCCTCCCATTTAACTCAGTCCTTGGGCCACACCTTCATTCCTGATGAAGGCCTTACATTCGAAGCGTTGACTCTCCTGCTCCTCGGATGCTGCCCGACTGGCTGTGTTTTTTTCCAGCACCACACTCTGACTCTCTCAAAAGGGGTCATTATGTTCAACTGGTCAACCACCACCCACCACTTGTTGGCCAGATTCTAATGGGCATTTGGAGACTTTAATGTCTTAAGATAAAGTGCAGAAAGGATTCACAGTAATGAATAGATGGGATAAGATGTATTTGGAAAATAAAAAATTAAAGGGGAGATTTGACATAATTAAAAGGACAATGGATCTGGACAAAGTAAACAAGGAGAAACTTGTTCTGCTATTATCAGTGTTTTATTAACACTAATTTGCTGTCATACGATTGACAAATTGGGGACACTGTTTCTAAAGCACGAACATTTAAAACTGTGTCAGCTGTAATGTGATTACAACACCAACACATTAAGCACTGTTTCTAAAGCACGATTTTTCTATAATATGGGGTTGCACAAGAACACAACCATCACGTTATAAAAGCACTAACTGTATATTCAAGTGAGGCCTTCAAAATTTAATTGTATAATTATGCAGAAAGGTAAAAATTACAAGACTATGGGAAAAGACTGGAGACTGACAAACAGAGTCACTGAACATATTCACTCAAGACTGCGAATGTACTTTTAAAGGAAGAATGTAAGTTTATGACAAAAAAGAAAATGTAAAGCTATATTCAAGAATACACCTTCCAGAACTGAGATTAAAATATAACCGTTTGTCAGTGAGCAGGTGAATGCAGACACTTGTGGTGTTATTGGGTAGATGTCCAGACAGTGGTTTATGATATTATCGAAAGTCCTGAAAACTAAACTACCAAAAAGTAACTGAAGGGGCAAAAAAATCTTTTGGGCTAAACTAAGAAATACTATCAAAGCAGACATTAGGCACTTCTTTAGCTTGTTTAAATGTATAAAAGGGGGAAAAGGCCAAAGTATAGATAGGCCCCTTAAACAATGAGGCCAGGAAGGCAATAATGGGAAACCAGAAAATGGCAGGGATGTTGAATAAATACTTTTCATAGTAGCATACTTTTATAGCATTCCAAAAATATGAATTAGATTACTTAGTGTGGAAACAGGCCCTGCGGCCCAACAAGTCCACACCGACCCGCCGAAGCGCAACCCACCCATACCCCTACATTTACCCCTTACCTAACACTACGGAGAATTTAGCATGGCCAATTCACCTGACCTGCACATCTTTGGACTGTGGGAGGAAACCAGAGCACCCGGAGGAAACCCACGCAGACACGGGGAGAATGTGCAAACTCCACACAGTCAGTCGCCTGAGACGGGAATTGAACCCGGGTCTCTGGCGCTGTGAGGCAGCAGTGCTAACCACTGTGCCACCGTGCCGCCCACTGAATTAATCAAGTGCCGAGAAAGGAGAGAGGAAATAAATACTATCATCAGGAGAGGAAAATGGGCTAATAGCTGATAAGTCCCTTGGACCTTAAGCACTATACCCTAGGATATTAGAGGATGGAGCTGCAGAGATAGAGGATGGAGCTGCAGAGATAGCGGATGCACTGGTAGTAATCATCCAAGATTCCTTAGATTCTAGAAAAGTGTCAAAGGATTGGAAAACACATTTATTCAAAAAGAGGAAAAGACAAAAAAAAGTTATAACAAGCCAACTGGTGAAAATATTGCCAAAAACAAATGTTAGTAGTCTATCGTGAAGAATGCAATAGCAGCGCATTTAGCAATCCCTAATGTATTTAAGCAGATTCAGTATGGCCTCATGAAGGGAAATCATGCCTGATAAGTTTACCAGAAGTCGTTGAAGAGATATCAAGCAGGATAAAGGGGAAATCGAGCAAATGTAATAAATTTAGATTTCCAAAAGACAATAATAATTGAAGGCTACTTAAGATAACTGCCCACAGTGTAGGGAGTATTATATTTGCATGGTTAGGGAAATGGCTTATTAATAGAAAACAGTTATAAAGGGATTCTTTTTCAGGATGGAAACCTGTAACTAGTGAGTGCCACAGGAATCAGTACCCGGGCTACAATCAAATCATTTACAATATATATTAACGACTTAAAAGATGGAAGTAAATGCACCATAAGTTTGTGGATAAAACAAAAATATGCAGGAAGACAAGTGGTAAAAATAACGTCTAAGTGATACAGCAACAATGTGGCAGATGGAATGTAATGTGGGAAAATGGGAGGATATGCACTTTGACAGGAAGAAGAGTTTAATATTATTTAAATTCAAGAAAGTGCAGAAACCTGTAGCAGAGAAGGATTTTGGTTGGATGCTAAGAGGTTCTCTTGAGTGTATGCCCTGGGCCAAACTATAATTTCATAGTAAGGTGTCACGCATTTTGGGTAAAAAGGATGAGAAAGTTCTTCTGAGGGGAATAAATCTGAATTCCTTACAGCAAAGAGCTTTAGATGTTGAGTCATTAACCATATTTAACGCTGAGAAACAGATCTTTAAATCAACAATGTATTCAAAAGTTATGGGGGATCTTTAGACAGGCATGGGAAGAAACTATTTAATAATATTCTTGCATACTGTGCACGGAAGACTATCCTGATGAATTGGGTGTCTGAGAACCCACCAGGCTTGCTGGGATGGTAGAAATTAATTATGGAGCACATTCCCTTGGACTTTTTTTTTACAAACATGGTGCACTACACAACAGACCATTTTTATAAGACATGGCAGCCCTACTTGAGTTATTTGGAAACAGATTTGTCAGTTGTCTTAACTAGAACGCTTGTTTAACCAGGATGGTTAGATTTGTCAAGCCCTGGGCCCTGGAGGTAGTCTCCTGAGTTAATACAGATATATATACACACAATGCTCATGTTCCTTTATTTGGGAGCTTTGCGCTGAGCATAGCTGTTCTGTATTTGGTGGGGTTTTTTTTGTTTTTTTTTTGCTTTACTTTCTTTTTTGGGTATTGCTTTGCAGTGTTCGGGTTTTTTTGTATTAGAGGATAGGTTAATAGTTAGGAGACAGTATTGTAATTTGTGTTTTTTCTTTTTATTATAGAGGTATTTGTTAATGATTGTATTTTTCAATAATTTTATATATGTTTGTAAAGTTAAAAAAAATTTGCTAATAAATATATTTACACAAAAAAGGTTATGGGGGAAAATGGCAGGTAAGTGGAATGGAGATTACCAGATCAACTATGATCTCACTGAATGACAGAGCAATCAATGAGCCAAATCGCCAACTTTTGCTCCTACGCCTTATATTCCATGACCTTATGACAGATGGAGTAAACAAGGGTGTTAGCTTTATTTTCAGTTCAGAAGAGTCTACACTGAGCAAGGTTTTTTTTAAAAATTAACTTCAGGAGCAAGTTTTTCAGTTGTATTCAGAATATACCAATGTTGGGTTTAGAACAAACTGTCGATTTTGTCCTTAAAAGTTTAGGGCAGTTCAGGAACTAGTTATTCCAGCAGAAAAGTCTACTTTTCAAAACTTCCAAATCAAGAAAGTTTAAAATTAGGAATCTGCAGGTTATTAGAACAGAGAAAATCCAGGCTCTCATTTCTGCAAAAGTTCACATTAATAGATTTGAAAAGACCTCAAATTGACTCCACAGTCAAAAGCCAAGAAACACATTTACCTCTACTTTAGAGCTCAAGCTTCCAAACAAAATTTCTTTCTTGCTTTACAATAAACAAACCCATTCTATTTTCATCTTAAGAAATTCAAGTTAAACTAGGAATTGGCAACATTGAACTTGTTCATTATTACCAGAGCAAAGATACTTCAGTTACTTCTTTAGGATTATCGCAAAGATGATTGCTGCACATCAATTTTTCTTATTCATTCACGTAATGAAGGCATCGCTGGCCAGGCAGCATTTATTGCCCATCTCTAAATGCTGAGATGACAGTAAAGAGTCAACCACATTGCTGTGGGTCTGATGTCACATGCAGACCAGACCAGGTAAGGATGGCAGTTTCCTTCCCTAAAAGATGTTAGTGAATCAGATGGGTTTTTCCTCCACAATCGACTATGGATTCATGGTAATCATTAGTCTCTTAATTCCAGATTTTTATTGAATTGAAATTCCACCATTTGCCATAGCAGGATTTGAACGTCGATTCCCAGAACATTATCTGCATCTCTGGGTTAACAGTCCAGCAATAATACCACTAGGTCATTGTCACCCTCATTGGTAATCATGTAACTACACAAACCAACCAGATTTCAAAACAAGTCAGCATTGGCAAGTATGAAACTTGCCCCTTTCTTTAGATTCGGGCCCACTCTGTAGATATGACATCACATCAACACCAACTAAAAATAGATAGATGTACCTGCTTTAGAGATCATTTTCATCAACTTTCTGCTGGGACATTGCACCAAAAGATTTTTCACCAATGGATCAAAAATGAATAATCACTGATTCAAGCAATCAATTCAAGCTCATCAATTCTAAACTACCTTGACTGCTCTTCCCCATACCATCGCATGTAAAAAGGATTTTCCTAGTTTTAGTCATTTGTTATGACAGTGCCATCTTTGTTTAGAAAGGTCTGTACACTTCCTTATCCATGAACAGCCGCCTATCATGGCTGGGAGGGCTTGTCAGTGTCCATTGAACTTTTCACAGTTCTTTCCTCCCCCTCCACTAACAAGAGTTCCCTTTGTTGTAAGATTTTATCCCACTAGTCTTCACACTTAACACATCATTTCTGTCGTAATGACAGCTTTCTGTCAAAATCTTTCCCAACTTTGCCTTCACCTTAATTTTGATTGTTCTTTCTTCCTTTCCTCTGTCGCTGTACTCTTAAAACCTGGTAGATCCCTTACATTTCCCAGTTCTGCCTGAAGAACACATGCTGATCGAGCAGGTAGCATCTATCAAGAAACACAGCACTTCCAGTATTTTCTATTTTACTATTACGATCAAAGCATTCTCCACATAAATCAATACAACTCAACAATGCAAACATCAGGTTAATTGAGTTGAAGTCAGTAATTTGAAAAAGGAACAATGAGATAGAGCCTGGCAAGAAAATCAAATGAGTCATTGTTTAGTATTTTAAATTTCAGTTATATGCAATCATTTAGAAAAGCAAATTACTGAATTACTGTTAGGTGAATTGGCTATGCTAAATTGCCTGTAGTGTTCAGGGATGTGCAAGTTAAGTGCATTAATCAGGGGTAAACGTAGTGGATGAATCCTTCGAGGGTCAGAGTGGTTTTGTTGGGCCAAATGGCCTGTTTCCATACTATAGAATTCTATGATAATTGCAGTGAAAGATATATAACTCTTGCTTCCAAGATTTGCTCTTAGCTGTAGGATACATGGCACCTTTTTCTAGATAATACATAAAGCTCAACTTCTCCATTAATCCTCGGCCAACAGCGTACGACCTTTCAATGGGCTAATCATCACGATTGAATAGATGCTCATTGTTACAGTCCCCTAGTTTGAAGGTCTTCAAAAACATTGAGAAGCTTTGGAATGACTACTGTCACGATAGGCAAAAATGAGGACTGCAGATGCTGGAAATCAGTCTAGATTAGAGTGGTGCTGGAAAAGCACAGCTAGTCAGGCAGCATCCGAGGAGCAGGAAAATCGATGTTTCAGGCAAAGCCCTTCATCTGGACTCCTCAGATGCTGCCTGATTGGCTGTGCTTTTCCAGCACCACTCTACTTTCACACGATGAAGATGCAACTATTTCTATGACTAGTAATTTGCTTCATTCAGAGGCCAAAAAGATTCTTTTTAGCATGCAAATCCAAAATCAACATAACCTTTATCCATTAACCTGTAGATAGCTCAGACAATTTGACAGGATTATGAGAATTTGATGTTGAGGTAGCTTGACATGCAAGCCTTAACTTCATATGCTGCCATCCAGTCAATTCCTAGGAATCATACATTTTTCCTAGGTATTTGGCTGGTTTTGACAATTCCCTGATGACTTTGAGGAGCTATAATCAATAAGGTACCTGAATGATAACGACGAAGGGCTTTTGCCCGAAACATCGATTCTCCTGCTGTTCGGATGCTGCCTGATTTGCAGTGCTTTTCCAGCACCACACTCTCAAGCAGAACGATAACAGTTGCTGCATAATGAGAGAAGTGCGATTGTGACAGCTAGCTCATCTTGAATATAGTGAAGACCTGTGAAGTGTGAATGGTTTCAGTAGCTGATGCTTTCAAGTATCTTCCTAATTTTGCCAAACCTTAACTTTGTTTTGTTGCCACTTTGATATTGGATAATTTTAGTGACTTTACCACTGAATTTAGGCTGAAAGTAAGTTATGATTTTGTTCAGCAACTTCTTCAAGTTAATAGGTCAGTCAGCAACAGATAGTACGAAAGAAAGTCTACTGGGCTGGATTCCCTGGTAGGCAAAGAAAAACTCAGTTTGAGTATTCTGAGGCTCTAGCTGAATTGGTGGTTTGTGTGGATTATTGAACAAGCTTATTCATAATTATTCCTTTTTTTAAAAAAAAAGGAAGTTTGAAGTAGAGATGGAATTATAAATATTTTCTAATCAACCTGATTTAGATATGTTGTTACACATCTCTAAAGCAGGGGGACTTGAATCCAGACCTTCTGGATTAGAGGTAAGGACACTACTCCTAAGAGCCCTTCGAGAGATGAAAAGATAATTTGTGTGACTGCAAGTACAACCCTTTATACCGTAACCTTAGTGACCCGCTTGATACCTCAACAATTGATGGGTTACCAATGCTGTCTTTCTGTACAAGAACCATACCAAAGCGGACCAAATCTGCATCCACAACATGCTAATCAATCAGGTGTGCAGCCCATTTGTGCGCGTTTTGGTTCTCCCACTATTTGGTTTTGTTTAAGTTAATATCATTGTGGAGTAACAGATGTGCGTCACACATTCTGCCATTTATTCCAAGCTTTCGATGATATTCAAAAGTTCTGAGACTGCGACAAATAATCAGTTGTAAAATTTTCCAACTGACCATCTCAGTAAGTTCTCCTTATGGAACAAATGATCACATCATGACCTTTCAGTTCAGCCTAAACAAAACATGTACACACCCCAACCCTAAAATCAATGGAGGAGGAATTTCATTCCAACCTTGATTACTGTTCTGTACCTTAAGGGAAATGAACAGATTTGCCTTGGTGAATTTGTTTTTAAAGAGCTGAAGTGCACAAACTTCCAGAAAAGGAGTAACTGGTAAAGAGTTATAAAGGGAAGTAAACAGTAATGGCTCCTCATAACAAAATACCTAGAATATTGTCTGGTCGTAAACATTATGGTGTCTAAGAAACAAATATAAATCCTCACTCTAGACACTGGCAGCTGCTTGATAAGGTCATCGCCTGAACAAATGAACACAAGGATGTTCACATCATCTACACGATGACAGGCTAACAATTACTGGATTATGTAATATTAATTAGTCATTCTATCAACTGGCACAAAAACAGCAGTGGTAGAGGTACTGCTGTAGAACATTCAGTGACAAAGGACTCTGCAAAGAAAGTCCTACTCAGTCAGTGACTTTCAGCCAAGTCAAGGATACTTCAAATGACTAGGAACCACAGAATACCCATAGTGCCTGGTCGACCATTAAATCTATTAAACAGCACTTGCGAGGACTTTAGGTTCCTCTAACATAAGAGATCAAAACTGGTTTGGCTAGAAAGAAGAGATTCAAGAAATACAAGGGCAATGGAATCAAAGCTCAAAGTAAAGAAAGCAGGTCTACAGAAATTCAAGGTCGAGATCCAAAAAACCACATGCCCTAGAGAATAGATGATGGGTAGAAAAAGCACAGGAAATCCAGGAACTCACTGACGGTCATTATGTGCATTACTCCTCCAGTACTGTTAAATTCTTCTGTGGACCAAGCACCCAAGCAACTTCCCCAAATGTGCTATTGATAAAGTGGCATTTATCAAGGACAAAGAAACAGTGAATGCTCATTGGAAGTAGTTCAAGGGTCAACCTGACCAAAATATTGACCTCATCCCCACTGTATGCTCATCATAACCCAGCCCAAAATGAGGTTGAAAATGCCATCCAACAGCTGAAAACCAACAAAAATCAGAATCTCAACATGAATACTAAAAATGTCAGAGTTACATACTTGTGCCAATGCTCGATACCATGTGGATGGAGGAGAGCATGACAGGGGATCTCCAAGACACTTTAATTGATGCTACCTTCAAGAAATGAGATAAGACCAAACATGGTGACCTCAGCAACATCTCTGCTGTTTGCATAGGAATAAGGTCATTACAAAATTCCTCCTCAGTTCTTCTCCCAGCAGCCGAAGAACTCCTTGACAGATCACAACACAATCTATTAAAATAGATAGTAGACATAATCTTCACAGAAAGACAAATCCAATAGTAGAGAGCAACAGAAATCTCTAAGTAACATCTGTCTGAGAACATTTCATTGACACCCTCCATTAGGAGAGTCTAAGTATCCACAGGAGTTGAATTTAAGCTGGTTATTGAGGACAGTGTCAACTTTAATAACTCCTAAACTCCAGGATGGTGATCTGGTTACCTTCACAAACTCTTACAGCTTTGTCTTTCTCAAATATGTTATGTATTCCACTTTAGAACATCTTCAATTGTGTTTTGATTCCTCATTCAACATATTCCATTTGATTGAAGTCACAGTGGGCAGCATGGTGGCTCAGTGGTTAGCACTGCTGCCTCACAGCACCAGGGTTCCAGATTCGATTCCAGCCTCGGGCGACTGTCTGCATGGAGTTTGCACATTCTCCGTGTCTGCGTGGGTTTCCTCCGGGTGCTCCGATTTCCTCCCACAGACCAAAAGATGTGATGTCGGGTGAATTGGCCATGCTAAATTGCCCACAGTGTTAGGTGCATCAGTCAGAGGGAAATGGGTCTGGGCGGGTTACTCTTCGGAGGGTCGGTGTGGACTGGTTGGGCCGAAGGGCCTGTTTCCACACTGTAGGGAATCTAATCTAATTGTTAGTTGCTTCATTCATGTACAATATTGACCAGTTATGTCATTTTCTTCTCAGTGTGTCAAAAGATGGCAGTTTTTTTCGGGGGTTACAAAATAAATTATACAGGTGCCACAAGACTCAAAAATATCATTCAACTCTTCCCTTCCATTGTAAAGTTGCAAGATCTTTTCATTTTCTGATGCAAGTAGAGTTACAGGGATGTGGTGGATCTGGGTGGGATGCTCTTTGCAGTGTTGGTGTGAACTTGATGGGCCAAATGACTTGCTTTCACACTATAGTGATTCACACTATATCAAGTTTCAAAGAACAAGAGATGATTTCATTGAAATCTACAAACGCCTAAAAAGGGATAAACAGGGTAGATACAAGCAAAATGCTGCTCCTGTTTGGAGTGTTCAGAACTGGGGGCACAATTTAAAAATGAGTGTGTGCCTTTTAGAACAAAGATGAGAATTTTGTTTATTCAAATTTGTGAAAAGATTCCAATTCCGAAGGATCCCAAAGTGGCTGCAGAAGTTCAGTCTTGGAATATGTTTAGGGGTTGTTAACATTTTTAAATTATCATTAGCGCAAGGGATAATGTGGATAAAAGTTATTGAATGTTCAACTGCCCAATCTTATTAAACGGCAGAGCAGCTTTGACAGGTTGAATGGCCTAACTTAGTTCTTACATTCCTAACTTGAGATATTATGCTGTTTGGAGGAAGTACACAAACTTCCAAAATTTCCACAGCCTTGCCCCCGCCGTCACAGTATAATACTGGAAACAGCATTCAGAATTAAAGCTCTACATGCTGTTAAAACATGGATAGCTTTATTCCCCCTCTACAGGAATAAAAGTATAGGTGGAAATGTGTATAATGCAGTTTTCAATACATTGCACATAACATTCCTTTATCAGACTTTTCTACATCACATTTGAATAAGCAGATTCACAGTCATATTATTTAAGGATAATGCTGCAGACACTACTGGCTCTCAAGTTTCCAGTTTTCTCTGCTTTGCCATCTCTTTTGTATTTGCTCTAATTTCCAACTCAACTTTTGAAATGCCATTTTCCCCTTCCATGGTGAAAATATTCTAGCCCCTCTATTTTACTTTCAATGATTCTGCATTCATCTCCATTAAGCCAGTGTCGCCACTGATGTCCACTTGTGTCAGACTTTTCCCACTATTTCCAACAGCCAAGATTGATTTAATCTTCAAATAGATTTGATTTTTATTTGGAATTGAATCATAAGAACTGCAGATGCTGTAAATCAGAAGCAAAAACAAAAGTTGCCTGAAAAGCTCAGGTCTCACAGCATCTATGAAGAGAAATCAAAGTTAAAGTAAAGGGTCACTGGAACCAGAACGTCAACCTTGATTTCTCTTCAGATGCTGCCAGACCTGCTGAGCTTTTCCAGCAACTTTTATTTTTGTTTGATTCAATTCCAACCTGTTTTCAAAAGGGGTCTTACCATTCACTGCATTCAATGACATTTTCCCCTGCAAATCTTAAGGTCAAAAGATATGCTATAATCACCTGCATAAAATCTGCATTAATTTTAATTCAATTTCAAATAACCTACATTTGAGAATTCAAATTTATGATTACATAAGCCAGCTCAGCTCACAGTTAACATACTACTAGCATGTGTCAGTTAGTAGACCAATTTAAATCCACCCTGTTTTCTATTCCACAATCAATTTCAGGACAGAGTTATATTTAACTGCATCAGCATTAAAAGCTCACACTTTGATTTGTCACATATTGAAATTTAATAAGATTAAAAATGAAACTTTGATACTTTGAATAAGATTCTTGTTTTCCATTCATATGTGGGATGTTGGCAAAATGGATTTACTGCACTGCATTTTGTAGATTGTGCATACTATAGCCACTGGGTCTCGATAGCAAAGGGAATGAATGTTTAAGGCAGATGGAATGCTGATCAAGTAGACTAGTTTATCCTGAATGGTGTTGATAGTCTTGAGTATTGTTGCAGTTATACTTATCCAAGTAAGTGGTGAGTATCCTACCTCACTCTAACATGGATCCATGGCTTTATTTCACTGAAATTTATTCAAGCAACAGTCTCCAATTATAATATATCCTTTCAAAAAACTACTGCAAGATCAGATATGAAGGTTCTTTCATCAATACAGTATGTGTTTGCTGACACAGCTCACTTCTGGACACCAGCAACTGCATTTGCTATCCATTTTTGCATCCCATTCTGCCAGTCCATGGATAACCATGGTTCTTGATAACTGTGCTGAACCTTCAATTAATATTTGAACTTACCCTTTATTCATTAGAACCTGTGTCAACTATTCACCCACACTCAGCAAATGCTCTGTGGAATGCGATAGCTGTGTGCCATCATCATTTACATTTGATTAACAGCTAATTCCTACAGTATTCTGTTCCTCAGGATCTTCACCACAGAATCACAATGCCTTCCTTTTAATACTTTATAATTAGTCCCAACTAATAAGGAACAAATTTTAACTGTTGGCTACATTTAATACCAGACCACTTATTAACATCTTTCCATACTCTACTGTCCATTATACACCAAATCTCCTAATTGTCTTGGATGAGCTCATTTTGTCCCCAACGTTTGACACCACAGCTTTAAAAACCATATGCCACTAAAATAGATTTGAAAAGTACAGTGCTGGAAAAGCACAGGTCAGGCAGCATCCAGTTCTGGCATAAGCCCTTCATCAAGACTGTACAGCTTGTGCTCAAAATGTTGACTTTCTTGCGCCTTGGATGCTGCCTGACCTACTGTCCTTTTCCAGTGCCACCCTTCAACTGACTCTTCAGCATTTGCAGTTCTCACTTTCCTCTCGTTGACTTTAAAGCATTCAAGTACACAAAAAAGCTTGTCTTCAAAAGCAAGCAGAATATCACAGTACAGGAAGCAATTTAGAACTTCAACCTGACTAATGATTGCAACTATAGCCCCTAACTGCTCAGAGTGCACCTTGACATGAATTGCCCATACCAAGGCAGTTACCAACTTTTTGTTTAATAAGCCTACATTTTATAAATTATTCTAGTTTCTTTTCAGAGACAATTCTTGAAAGGAATTTCAATTAAGAAATCATAACCATGATACTCATGTTTTCGAAATGAACTTACAAGTTCCTTTATCAGGCAGAAATTTCACTGCAGCACTAAGTGATTCCCATTCATTTCTCCATGATTGCATATCTGTTTACTGCAAGCTCATTAACACCAAGTCCAGTGACTTTGTCAGAAGAAAATGTCACTGGACTCAAAATGTTAACTCCTTCTCCAGCATTTTGTTTTTGAAATTTAAATAGGAACAGAAAAGTGTCTACACAATCATGATACCATTCTGCTGGTTGTTATTATTTAATGCCATTAATATTGCCTAACATAAGAAACAGCAGTTAAGGGAAAATAGCAGTTCAACTGACTTTCTAAACATATTTGCCTCGTTATTCTCCAAGTCAAATTTCATCATTACCTTAAAGTTTACTAAACAACATAACTATTGAACTAGAGACATCACAATTTATGAAAAGGCTTACTTCAGTCAGTCAGTCATTCTACATAAGAGCATGACTCTTTTGTGACATTAAAATGTAATCACCAAACCTAAAATACAATATTTTTGCATTCTTTAATCTTGCATTGATCCTCACTTAGTGAATCAATGTAACATTTAAAACACTGATCAACATCGATTCCACAAATCACGACAGCAGAAAGCACATTCCTGGTTCCCCTGCCCCAACTCAGACAGGAGGAAAAAAGTTCCCATTGGATCGCTAAATAACAATCAGCAATGTTGAAAACAGGATGCAAAGATGTTATGCGGAATAGGATCAAGCTTGGCAATGACTCCTTTCATCTACAATCAATCAGCCTATTAACACACTTTTGTTTCACAAGAATAATTACAAATTAATGCTGAGTAACTTAAGTAAAATCTTGAGGGGAAGAAATCTGGAAAGAAACAGAATTCAGTTTAAATTAATGACAAATTAATAAATTACATTATGGCAATCTCCCAAATCGCTCTCCAATTATGTCAAAATGTCCTTCAATGGTTTCAGTAAAATTGTATTCTATAATATCCTTTTGAAGCAACTGTGGATTTTTTATTATAACTAAGATCCTTTATATAAATAAAAAATTTTGCTTCTTTAAAGCCATCATAGAACTTGGCTCAAGTGATAGTACTCCTATCTGTCAGAAGGTTAAAAATCCACTCCCAAAGACTTAGGTGTAGAAATTAGACATTAATTTCTTGTGCAGCACTGAAAGTGCACCCCATTTTAGAAGTGTTATTTCAAGTTATACCAAATTGACATCTATTTTCAGAACACTTTCACCAGAGCATAGGACTTTGGCTTTTTTTAAAGCCTGCTCCGGCATTCAGTAAGACAATTATGATCTCAACTATACTTTCCCGTGGCTCCTACCAAAACAAAAAATCTATCCAACTCCACCTTAAACTCAACAATCCAGCCTGCATTCTGAAAAACAGAATTATCCAGGGAGTAATGGGTAAAGTTTATGCCTCAAATGTTCTTAAAACATTATATTGTAGATGCTTTCTATCCAATTTGCTACCAGCTTACATTAACCAAACCTCATTAGCCACTGACTCTCTACCCACAGATCCACATACTTGCAAGGTTGGCCTCAGTGTCTTTTTTAACAAAAAAAATCACTGACTCATCTGATCACAATCTTTCACCTTATATTGGTGAGTTACATAGCAGAATCTACATTGTTACCCATGAAAAGACCACCTATCCTCTCAGAGGCAGGTTTTGGTGTACAACAATGACTATACTTAAAACCACATCTTTGCCTCAAATTATGTTGAAACAGCCCAAGTTTGTTAAAGTTGTAATATAAATTTAAAGGTCTTCCTTTACTGTTCCTTTTCTCAAGGAATGCCAAACACACTTGCAATTAAAAAAAGTTAACAGAATCCTTATCATCCACAACGCATTCTACGTAATATCAAGACGTCAAAAGGCGGATTTACAAATTGTGATTCTAAGCAGCAGCGCAAATTAAATCTGGGTAAGAGGTCACGTTAGGACACCAAGATAACAGCAATATGAATAGAACACGTGGATTCTGGTTACAATGTTTACAAGTAACTGAAAACAACAGGACACGGTGTTATTGTGTGTAATCAACAGCTGATTGCGAAGTGGATACAACAAACTGGTTACCTCTGCCAAAATTTAACTTCACTCAAAGTGAAGTAGAAAAGAATAGCAAGACGAGAAAAAGTCATTCACGAAAAACATTTTATTCGTGGCTAAAAATATATATTTTCCAATTAGCGCAAACATACGCACTGCCCCGATCATGCAATAGAAAATATGCCGTCTGAAAATACTTGATAAATGTATTATTGAGAAAATACGCGCACTTTTTAGATATTTAATTTTACATTCGTTTGATAGTGACCCCGTTGAGGTTGACTGCTTCCTCTTCCCTTCCTGACCTCGCCCTGTACTAAAGTGCGATCCAAAGCGCTAAATTTAAAAACCCTCATCAACAATAAAAATGAAAGAGGGCTGTGGAGCGCACAAGAAAGCGCCGCGTCGAACAGATCCCTGGCAGCCCCGACAAAGGACGCGGTCTTCCCACAGCCTGCAGCCGGCACCGACACAAAGCAATGGCACAAGCTTCATGTGACTGCAGCGAAATGGATTCTGGGTTCAGCCCTCATTCCTATCGATGTGGGTCGGCTTTGAAGTGATTTTGTTTTTAGAAAATATTTAAAATAAACCTGAAAATGCAACCCCTAACCGGCTGCCTGCTCACCGGCGACAGAATTCACCTCCTACCAAACCTGGATGCCGCTCCGACCCAAGTCACCTCCTTTCCCCCCCCCCAACCACCACCTTCTCTCTCTTCAGCGACTGAGAGGGAAACAACGACCTTTTAAAATTTATCCAGCTATCTTGTTGGTTTTGCTTTTTAAAAATAACCCCTTACCATTTCCGTACTTTTTCGATAGCTGCCATAACCCGTTTGATGTCATCCTTGGCCCTGCTCCTGGTCTCGGCCCGCACCGACCTGCCGGACATGGTGAATTGTGGAAAGGCCGAGCGCCGCCAGCACAAAGCGAGCGAAACAACCTCTCTCTCTATCTCCCCGCCCCCCCCAAAAATCCCAGGCAGAGCCGCCGCTACCGCTGCTGCTCGAGCCGGGCTAACTGCGCCTGCGCAAACGATCCCCGCGCGCGCATTGGAAGGAGAGCCGCGTGAACAAAGGCAGCACCTATCGCGAGATCTCATTCCCACTTTTCCCGCCCCCTCCCATCAACCATGTGCCACCTGCCACATGACTGCAGAACTGCCCTCAGCAATTGTTTCTCCCAGCATGATGGCAAATGTCATGGCCAGCACGTTGAATAAATGAGGCAAGAATGAAAACAAAGATCAGATCCTTTACACCGAGAAAAATTGGCGTTTTTTTTCACTCAAGTCTTAAATGGCGATTTCAGATCCTCAGCCTTGAATAGCAGCCAGCTTATTCCCATGCGTGTTCGCACCAGTAATAAGTGAATAGTACCCGCACTTTACATCACACTCCCAATTCTGTTGGTCTCTAGTGAGAAACCAGATGGTGCAAAATCTTGACTAAACAAAACAGATGTCTGGAGACTGCGTAGGGAGTGTGGTGTTGGAAAAGCATAGCAGGTCAGGCAGCATCCTGAATGAAATTCCTGATGAAGGGCTTATGCCCGAAATGTTGATTCTCCTTCTCCTCGAGTGGTGCCTGACCTGCTGTGCTTTTCCAATACCACACTCTTGATTCTGATCTCCAGCATCTGCAGTCTTCACTTTCTCCCACTCTGGAGGCTGTGCCTTGTCCAATGTCTGGCCTGGACACTTGCCATTGCTCCTTCTGCGTGATGTCCCTATATGCTCCACAGCTAATTTCATTTTTGATGTTATTTCCATGCAAATTGACATTGGAAAACCACTAGCCTTAGCACATTATTTGGCCCATATCTCAGATCAATTCAGTAGCCAGTTCATGCCTTCAACATTCTACTTTGGATTAAAAGGACTGATATGCTTCTGATAGGTTGCTTTGCATGTATTTACATGGATGCTTTTATGCTGACATGGACACAAGCACCTTATGGCTCTTAGCTTGCTTTACTAGTGTTTATTGTTTTTTGCACTTACCTAGTGGCATCCTGCCGCTTCAGATTGAATTGCTTTCTTACAGTGCAAGGTCTGACTGCTGAGTTATAGGCTGCCAGAAGGAGAGGCCAGCAGCTTTTCATCTTGAGGGTCACTAAACAGTCAATGGACAGTAAATAAGAAGTGGACATATAATGATGGTACCATCCAATGTCAGACCAACACACATCAGAAGCTTATGGGACAAATATATTGCATGTGCTTTGAACAAATGGCAGTGTGAAATTCGATGGGAAGCGTGCTTAGTAGGGCAAAGAGAGATTACGGTTGTTTGGGGTTTACTGCCACAGTGATCCGATTCCACTTCCAGGGTTGGCCAAAGCGAGTCCTGACATTCAAGTAGTTTAGGGATGGCAAGTATGTCATTAGGGATGCTATTGAGACATCAGTCCAGGGGTGTTTTTAGTTTTTCCTGCAATGAGTTAAAGGGAGTGCAGAAAATCATTGACCTTCTTACAGCACTGCTGGGCATCCCACTCGTTCAGGATCCTGCATTAATCTCTGCTGCTGCTGTTTGGGTCCATGCTGTCTTAGTCATGTTGCCTACTGGGGTAGACAGCAAAGAAAAGAGCAGCTCGCCTCTCCATCAACCCAGGCATCAACACCTCTGGGCCTCTGTTCATGGAGTGCAATGCAAACTTGCCTTTCTGTTGAGCGACCTCTGTGTGATTAGGGTTGAGCAACATGGTCAGGTCAATCCTGGTTTGCAGCCTCTGAGCAGCTGAGCCTTAAATATGGCATGAGAGGTATGGAAGATAGGAAACTTCAACACTGTCAAAAATTCCCAAGAAACATACCAATGTTCTAATTTGCGTAATGAGGTGAAAAGCAGAAGATCACATGTGAAAATTTGTCCAACATCATGATGGACTGGACTCAATTGCCACCCCACTTTAACTACAAATGGGAAAATCCAACCCCACAAGCTTGAGGCCAGAAGTAAAGTACATTAATCTCAAAAGGGAACTGCTGATAGAGGCAAAAACATTTCTATTTCAGTTCAAAAATTCCCTTTTTTGAGAATGACCCTGAGGTTCAGCATTTAGACCAAGCCAGGCAGTGCTTGGAGTGTCCTTTATCATCCTTTGTAACTTGCCAGTGCTGACCTAGCTTCAGCATAAGCTTCTCCTCACACTTGATGTGCTCCACATCTCATAATATCCTAACTATCTCTAATTTAACACCACTAAGGTGTGTATTTCTGGACTGGTGGAGGGAACACAGGAGTCATGTAACATTGTAATCTCAAGCTGGTGCATTCATCATCTCCACTGTCACTGGGTGGAACATGTGAGACATAAAAGTATGAGTTTGTGCTGTCGCTGATAAAGGTAAAAATTCAACAGTCACAGAGATGTACAGTACCGAAACATACTCTTCAGTCCAACGCGTCCATGCCGACCAGATTTCTTAAACTAATCTAGTTCCAGTTACCAGCGCTTGGTGTATATCCCTCTAAACCTTTCCTTTCATATACCCATCCAGATGTCTTTTAAATGTCGTAATTGTACCAGTCTCCAGCACTTTCTCTGGCAGCTCATTACATACCACCCGCTGCATGAAAATGTTGCCCCTTAGGCTGCTTGTAAATTTTTCCCCTCTCACCCTAAAGCCCAGGGAACTGCCCCATCACAGGGAAAACACCTTGTCTATTTACCCTTTCCATGCCTCCCATGATTTTATAAACTTCTATAAGGTCACCCCTCAGCCTCAGATACTGAGGGAAAACAGCCTTAGCCTATTCAGCCTTTCCCTAATGCTCAGCCCTCAAACCCTGGCAACATCCTTGTAAATCTTTTCTGAACCCTTTCAAGTTTCACAGCATCTTCCCTGTAGGACTGAGACCAGAATTGCACATAATAAACTAAAAGTGGCCTAAACAATGTCCTGTACAGCCGCAAAATGACCTCCCAACTCCTGTACTCCGTACTCTGACCAATAAAGGAAACCATACCAAACACCTTCTTCACTATCCTAGCTACCTGCAACTCCACATTCAAGAAACTATAAACCTACACTCCAAGGTTTCTTTGTTCAGCAACACTCCCTAGGATCTTACCATTACCAT
The DNA here is from genome assembly GCF_004010195.1 of Chiloscyllium plagiosum. Taxonomy (NCBI): domain Eukaryota; kingdom Metazoa; phylum Chordata; class Chondrichthyes; order Orectolobiformes; family Hemiscylliidae; genus Chiloscyllium; species Chiloscyllium plagiosum. The sequence continues at coordinate 25,937,255 of NC_057734.1, read as the reverse complement.
TAAGTCCTGCCCGATTTGCCTTTCCAAAATTCAGCACCTCACATTTATCTAAATTAGACACCATCTGCCACTCCTCAGCTCATTGGCCCATCAGATCAAGATCTCATTATAACCTGAGGTAAACTTTTTTGCTGTCCATTACGCCTCCAATTTTGGTGCCATCTGCAAACTTACTAATTATATCTCCTATGTTCACATCCAAATCATTTATATAAATGACAAAAAGCAATGGTCTCAGCACCGATCCTTGTGGCACACCACTGATCACAGGTCTCCAGTCTGAAAGGCAACCCACCACCATACCACCCTCTGTCTTCTACCTTTGAGCCAGTTCTGTATCCAAATAGCTAGTTCTCTCTATATTCCGTGAGATCTAACCTTGCTCATCAGTCTCCCATGGGGAACCTTGTCGAACGCTTTACTGAAGTCCATATAGATCACATCTACTGCTCTGTCGTCATCATTCCTCTTTGTTACTTCTTCAAAAAACCCAATCAAGTTTATGAGACATGATTTCCCATGCACAAAGCCATGTTAACTATCCCGAATCAGTCCTTGCCTTTTCAAATACATGTACATCCTGTCCCTCAGGATTCCCTCCAACAACTTGCTCACCACCGACATCAGGCTCACTGGTCTATAGTTCCCTGGCTTGTCCTTACCACCCTTCTTAAATAGTGGCACCACGTTAGTGGTGGTGGTGGTGGAGCATTGTTTTTCAGACTGGAGGCCTGTGACCACTGGAGTGCCACAAGGATCGGTGCTGGCTCCTCTACTTTTCGTCATTTACATAAATGATTTGGATGCGAGCATAAGAGGTATATTTAGTAAGTTCGCAGATGACACCAAAATTGGAGGTGTAGTGGACAGCGAAGAGGATTACCTCAGATTACAACAGGATCTGGACCAGATGGGCCAATGGGCTGAGAAGTGGCAGATGGAGTTTAATTCAGGTAAATGCGAGGTGCTGCATTTTGGGAAAACAAATCTTAGCAGGACTTATACACTTAATGGTAAGGTCCTAGGGAGTGTTGCTAAACAAAGAGACTTTGGAGTGCAGGTTCATTGCTCCTTGAAAGTGGAGTCGCAGGTAGATAGGAGAGTGAAGAATGCGTTTGGTATGCTTTCTTTTATTGGTCAGAGTATTGAGTACAGGAGTTGGGAGGTCATGTTGTGGCTGTACAGGACATTGGTTAGGCCACTGTTGGAATATTGCATGCAATTCTGATCTCCTTCCTATCGAAAAAATTTTGTGAAACTTGAAAGGGTTCAGAAAAGATTTACAAGAATGTTGCCAGGGTTGGAGGATTGGAGTTATAGGGAAAGGCTGAATAGGCTGGGGCTGTTTTCCCTGAAGCATCGGAGGCTGAGGGGGTCACTTTATAGAGGTTTACAAAATTATGAGAGACATGGATAGGGTAAATAGACAAAGTCTTTTCCTTGAGGTGGGGGAGTCCGGAACTAGAGGGCATAGGTTTAGGGTGAGAGGGGAAAGATATAAAAGAGACCTAAGGGGCAACTTTTTTCACGCAGAGGGTGGTATGTATATGGAATGAGCTGCCAGAGGAAGTGGTAAAGGCTCATACAACTGCAACATTTAAGAAGCATTTGGATGGGTACATGAATAGGAAGGGTTTGGAGGGATATGGGCCGGTGCTGGCAGATGGGACTAGATTGGGTTGGGATATCTGGTTGGCATGGACGGGTTGGACTGGAGGGTCTGTTTCCGTGCTGTACATCTCAATGACTCTAGACTCTATGGCTAGTTCTCCCTGTATTCCATGAGATCTAACCTTGCTAACCAATCTACCATGAGGCTTTGTCGACTGCCTTACTGAAGTTCATACAGATCATGTCCACTCTGAATTCATGAATCCTCTTTGTTATTTCTTCAAAAAACCTGAATCAAGTTTGTGAGACGTGATTTCTTAGGCACAAAGCCATGTTGACTATCTCTAATCCGTCCTTGCCTTTCCAAATACATGAACAGCCTGTCCCTCAGGATTTCCTCCAACAACTTGGCCTCCACCATTGTCCACCTCACCAGTCTATAGTTCCCTGGCTTTTTTTTAACCACCTTTATTAAATAGTGACACCACATTAGCCAACCTCCAGTCTTCCGGCATCTTACCTGTGACTATCGATGATACAAATATCTCAGCAAGAGGCCCAGCAATCATCTGCTTAGTTTCCCAAAGAGTTCTAGGGTGCACCTAATCAGGTCCTGGGGTATTATCCAACTTCATGAGTTTTACAGCTTCCCACACCTCCTTCTCTGTAATATGGACATTTTTCAAAATGTCACCATCTATTTCCCCACATTCTATAACTTGTGCTACCTTATTTCCCAAGAGTATGTCAAGTTCAGCACCTTTTCTAGTAGGTACATCAACATACTGAATCAGAAAATCTTCTTGTACAGACCTAACAAATTCTTCACCACCTAAACACCGAACACTATGGCAGTCCCAATCTCTGTTTGGAAAGTTAAAATCCCCTGCCATAATCACCTGATTATTCTTGCAGATAACAGACATCTCCTTACAAATTTGTTTCTCAATTTCCTGCTGACTAATGGAGAGTCTATAGTGCAAGGAGAAAATGAAAACTTGCAGATGCTGGAGATCAGTGTCGAAAAATGTGGCACTGGAAAAGCATGGCAGGTCAGGCAGCATCTGAAGAGCAGGAGAGTCAACGTTTCAGGCATAAACTCGTCATCAACCCTTCCTAAAGAAGGGCTTATGCCCGAACAGTTGACTCTCCTGCCCCTCAGATACTACCTGACCTGCTGTGCTTTTCCAGTGCCATACTTTTCAACTCAGTCTATCGCACAATCCCAATAAGGTAATCATCCCTTTCTTATATCTCTGTTACACCCAAATAACTTCCCTTGGATGTATTCCCAGGAATATCCTCCCTAAGTACAGCCGTAATATTATCTACATCACGACAGTTCAGTTATTGTGGACTTTAAATCGATAGGAGTGATTGTTGCCATGTATCTTGTTCTTCTATATGGTAGTGATCATGGGTTAGAAAGTTGCAACATAAGGAAGCTTTGATGTGTTTCTGCAGTGTATCTTGCAAATGGTAAATACTACTACGGAGTGCTTGTGGTGGAGGGACTGAATACTTGTGAATATGGTGCCAAATCAAATGATTTGCTCTGTTTTAGATGTTGTCAAGCTTCTTGAGTGGTTTTGATGCTGCAATCATCCAGACAAGTGGGAGTATTTCATCACACGCCTGTCTTATACCTTGTTAATGGGTGGCTTTGGGAATCACATGGTGAGTTATTCTTTCCAAAATTCCGAAACTCTGACCTGCTCTTGTAGACATAGTATTTATATGGCTAGTTCAGTTCAGTTTCTAGTCAACGGTAATATCATTTGGGATATTGTTCAGGGGAGACACAGTAATAGTAATACATTGAATGCCAATATGGTTAGATTCTCTCTTCCTGAAGCTGGTGTGTGACATGAACATTACTTGTCACTTGTCAACCCCAAACTTGGATATCATCTAGGTCTTGCTACATTTGGATATGGAATGCTTGAGTACCCGAGGAGTCGCAAATTGTGGTGAACATTGTGCAATCATCAGCAAACATCCCCCTATTTTTAAGAATAGCCGTCACAAATAGAATAATTATTCATATGTCTAATTTAAAAGTAAGTATCAAACAGTAAACACTGGTCATTTAACAATGAGATTATGAAAACTATAATAATTCAGGGAATACAAATTATTTGTTCGGCAAAGTACATTTTAGCTTGCGTTTATGTTGGTGCAGTTGTGGGAACAGCTGCCTCTTCACCACAAGTTGAAATCTGAGGAAACCCTAATATTTCATTCAAGAACAGTTCACTTGTAATCTCTTGGGGAAGTTGCTCTTCAAGCAATGCTGAAGCACCTGTCAAATCAAAATAAGACAAAAATAAAATGAATTTTATAATTAAACAGGTAATTTTTTTTCAAAATACCTTCTCTTTCTTTAAGCTTTTAGTTTAACTTTCTGGATTTTCTGATTAAAAAGATTCAGTTACAAATGGCAGTAATAAGCATACAATATCATATAAAAATGTAACATCATAAAATATAAATAAGCTAAAAACTTCTAAAATCCTTGCATCTCTCCTTCCAAGTAACAGAATCAATAAAAAAAATGCAAAACTAATAATGAACATTCACTATATCCCCAGTAAACCATCTATTCCCAGGATGGTTTCAAACATAAACAGCTCTATAAAACCCTGGTTAGACCACACCTGGAATATTGTGTTCAGTTCTGGTCACCTCATTATAGGAAATATGTGGAAGCTTTAGCGAGGTTGCAAAACCTGCCTTGACTTTATTCCTCTCGAACCTTAAAATTTCCTCCAGCCTTACAACCCTCTGATATATTAGTATTCATCGAATTCTGGCCTTCTGAGATCCCAGTTTTAATTTCCTACACCATTGGCAGCCATGTCTTCAACTCCAATGACCCTTAACTTTGGAATTTCCTTCCTAAACTTAAATAACTCTCTACCTCTCTTCCTTCCTTTTTGAAGTTCCTTAAAATCTATCTTCACGACCAAATGTTTGATCACATGCCCTAATATGTCCCAATTTGGCGCAAAGTAGTTTTGCTTGACAAAGCACCTTGGGAACATTTTACTACATGAAGATACTTTATAAATTCAGATTTTTGTTGCTTTGGACCAATTGAAATACATAAATTTAATAATGACTCTTTTCATAAATTATGAGTTTGTAAATTGTACACCATTCAAACAATTCAAATATGCCAATTATGATTATAATATTCAGGATAGCATTATCAAAAATGTGAAGATGATAATCATTATAGATTAAATTTAGGTTCGCCCATTAATTGGGCGACATTTAAGTGACTGCTGTACATGCACATGGATAGCAGTGAATTGAAGGGTACATAGGTTAAGTTATTTTATCTTACATTAGGATTAATCCTCAGCACAACATTGTGGGCCGCAGGACCTGTTCTGTGCTGTACCTTTCTATGTTCTATGACTGAGATAAATGGTACTATCACACTAGGTGCTAAAGTTACTTTAAATGTGACGTATTCATATTTTTGACAATGGACATAATAACAAGGAAAAGAAGTTAGCTTGCATGATGACAGGATCTTCCATGTTCTTAGGATGTAATAAAGTGTTTCACAAGTGCAATTAGGGAAGGGCAATAAATATTACCCTTGCCACCATTGCCCAACATCCCAACCAGGAATAAAAAAATTCAATGAATACTCAATGTAAAAAAAATGTAGTCAGTGTTGAAAGTCAATAACATTGTCTGAAATTCTAATAAAGGTTGAAATTGTTGTAAGGATGAAGGATGAATAGAATACCCTTTGTAGAAATTGAAGAGACAGTTTGCTAAATACAAATATAAGTCTATGGGGTGAATTTGCATTTGCAGAATTGTAATTGCAGATACATTCTATTTTGCTTAAAAAACACACAATCTGTGGGCAGTCAATGCAGGCAGTCAATCCATGTGACATTTTATAGATTCCTACTTTGGAAATAGAACCAGTCTGACTCAAGACTGGAATACAGACTCTCACCTCACACCTTTAATGCATTGTCTGAGCTGAGATGTCACTTTTTTTTTATAAAACCTTAAGTTATGATTAGATTAGATTACTTACAGTGTGGAAATAGGCTCTTCAGCCCAACAAGTCCACACCGACCCACCGACGCGCAACCCACCCAGACCCATTCCCCTACATTTACCCACTATGGGCAATTTAGCATGGCCAATTCACCTAACTTGCACATTTTTGGATTGTGGGAGGAAACCGGAGCACACGGGGAGAATGTGCAAACTCCACATAGAGAGTCGCCTGAGGCGGGAATTGAACCCGGGTCTCTGGTGCTGCGAGGCAGCAGTGCTAACCACTATGCCACCGTGCCGCCCACGGAATGTGGGCATGGTCACATTCTCGGGAATGTGATTTGAAAGTAGTTCTGGAACTTACATACTAATGAATCTAAACATGCACCCCATTCTAAAAGATGGAAGACTTAACAGCAATCTAGGTTTGTTCAATATATTGTATCAGTTGCATGACACTATGATCTTGTGCTATAAATTCTGTCTTATGATCCTGCTTCACAAGCTACCTGACAAAGGAGCAGCTCTCTGAAAGCTAGTACTATCAAATAAACCTATTGGACTATAATCTGGTGTTGTGTGATTTTTAATCTTTTCAGACTGTTTGTGTCATCCTCAGCACTTGGCAGATCAATAAGCTTAATGGCATACCCCTGTTCCTTTGTTCTGAAAGGCTTTGTCATTTAAGTGCAGCTCTTACCCAAGAACCTGAACTTTCTGCAGAACTAAATATAACATCTGAAAGAATGGGCATTCTTGTGTATTTTGCACTTAGTGATGAGATTAGAATAAACTAAAATAACACTTCAGGTTTGCTTTGGGCATCACAAAACTGTTCTGGAATACATTTATGTAAATTCCAGATATTGATAGGACTGGATTATTAATAGGCTCTTGCCACTTGCTGATCTGCCTTTAATTCATTGTGTACTTAATTCCCAACTTTCATCCCACTGTTCGAAAGCTGACATTTCATTCCCACAAAATTTGTTGCCTCCAACTGCCTCATTTCACGCTCTCAAGAGCAGCATTAGATTCCACCGTATAGTTTCAAAAGATCATTGTCAACATTAGGTCAGAATAGAATATCTATCAAATAGTATGAGACACCGAAAGTAAAAAAAAATCTTTGAATGGAATAACTTAAATTAATTTAAGAACAAATAGTAATGTAAATTATTTCAATGCATATTTACTTTTTGCATCAAAAGAGATCAATTCAGAACTTCCTCCCTCTGGATTCAAGCCCAGTAGTGTGGAAAGGCATTCTGCTACCTCTTCCTCAGCCATACATTCACCTAGAAAGCAAAACAAAAAGCAAGAGAAGGATTTTATAGTGCATCTACATTTCAAAATGCATATATTTTGTGTCACAAGCATGGTGAGAACAACATATACTTAACATATTAATTCTTCAACCATAATTCCATGTAATTATTCTGGGAACTTTCATCTCTGTATTTTCAACACATTTTATAATTAGGTCAATGTTTTTAATAATCAAAATAACTGACCAATGTCATATGGCTAAAACCACTCCTACCAATTGCTTTCATAATAAGAGGTAAGCAGTAATAACTGAGTTGGATGCACTAGCATAACTTTTTAAAAAATGGATACATTATATCCCTAAGAAAAAAGTAATAACCATTCGATGTTCAGTATGATATTTATATTTCTTTGACCATGACTGGCTGACTTTGCTACCTGGAAAAGGTCAGGAATTATTACAATGAGTAACAACTGAGTTTCACTAATTTTGGACTGAATTGCTACATGACATCCTTACTCTTTGTTCTAGACACCTTTTAAAAGCTCTGCAGCAATTTGTAAATCAAGGAAGACATTAGAGTGGAAAAAAAGAAATTGTAAGATTGAGAAAGAGAAACATGTCATGAATTCTTACACCATTTCATGCTGAACCTGGTAATCTACCTAAATCTGCCATATGTCTGATTTTGGAGCTGTGCTGAGTTTTACTTATATTGTTAGCTTTAAGCAAGAGCTATCCTTTACATGATACATGTGTCATTCAAACATATATGTTTATGTAAACATTTGTATCTATTGTCTTAGTTTATACAATGGGCACATTATGAGTTTATACTTTTGCTGTTTCTGGATGACCTTAGAGGAGCCCAATTAATGGAAAGTTTTTTTCTTTGTTGTCTCTGTGTTTTGTGTGTCTATTTTTAGCTTTTAATTCTCTTGCATAAAACCAAAAGTTTCAGCTGTGTCTAAACTCATCCTTCTTCCACAACAAAAACAGAAGCAGATACTTGGCTGCATTTTCAACCTAAAGAGTCTGTGTACTCACAGCTCCATCTAATGGCTTACTATATAAATTTCATATGGATCATCATTAACATATCAAACTAAATTTAGATTAGATTCCTTACAATGTAGAAACATGCCCTTAGGCCCAACAAGTCCACACTGACCGTCCGCAGAGTAGCCCACCCAGACCCATCCCCTTACATTTACCCCTGCCTAATGCACCTGACACTATGGGCAATTTAGCAAGGCAAATTCACCTGACCTGCACATCTTTGGATTGTGGGAGGAACTGGAGCACCTGGAGGAAACCCATGTAGACACAGGGAGAATGTGCAAACTCCACATAGACAGTCGCCCGAGATTGGAATTGAACCCTGGTCTCTGGAGCTGTGAGACAGCAGTGCTAACCACTGAGTCACCGTGTGCAAAAACATGAAAAAAACATACTGGAATCATTTAATACTTCAATATCAAACCATCTGCAATACCAGGAATATCTTCAGGAAATATCGGCTTCTTCTACTACTCCATTTTTTGTACTACCATGTGGATACTCCTACATATAAACAATGTTCATTTCAAAGTGTTTACAAAAGTCCAAAACAGAATTATATGCAAATTCATATCCTTGATTCATATTTTTGTCATATTATGCAGAGGTCTGGGTAGATTCTGAACAGACAAATCTAAATACTTCTCCACAGTGAACAAAAATTGATGAACAAGTCACTTAAAGCCTCTTTTGTGGCCTGATGAGAGAGGCATGGCACTAGTGACATCACAAGTTAATGAGATCCAGGTTTATTCTCGGGGACATTAATTCAAATCCCACCATGGCATCGGGTGGAACTTAGATTCACTTAATAAATATGGACAGTAAAGCTAGTCACAGTAATGGTGACCATATAACTATCATTGATTGTTTTAAAAACTGCACTTGATTTGCTGGTGCTCTTTAGTGAAGGAAATCTGCAATCCTTACCTGGTCTAGTTATATTTGATCCAGATCCACATCAATGTCATTGACTATTAACTGCCCTCTAAAGTTATTCAATTATTCAACTCAAAGGCAATTAGCAATAGGTAACAAATGTTGGCCTTGCCAGAAGCACCCACATCTCTTGAAATTATTTGAACAAAAAGTCATATTGTGCTCAGTTGTTTTCACTGATTATGCGCAAAAATACGATGTAGAATTAAAACAGAGTTGAAAGTTCCTCTGATGGTTGTGTTGGCAAGTGCTCAGTCCAGTTTAATAATCAGTTATACAATTAAGGGAGAAAGGTAGATTGATATTTAGAAAGCACCTTTTCAATTCACTCAGAAAAGTCTCAAACTGCTTCACATGCAATTCATTTATTTGAAGTGTACACTGAGGTTCATGCAGATATATTGCCACAAATGGCCCAGTATTTGGATGAGGGGAAATGGGAACATCGTTAAGGCCTGCTTCTGTTCATTATCTAGCAATGCTTATGCGATTGCCCAAGATACATCTGGTAAGAAAATAACTAGATTTGCCATTTGACTTCTGACATGCTTTGTGGATAGGACAAGACTCAAAGCTGGTGTTCATAATTACTTCACAACATCTACAGGAAATTTCACACACCATTTTGACTTGGAAATAGATCTTCAAAATCCTGAAGATCCTATCCTGAACAACACTGTGGTTGTATCTACTTCATTTGGACTGCAGTGGTTCAAAAAGGCAGCTCACCATCATTTTCTGAAGGACAATTAAGCAAATTAGGGATAGACCATAAATGCAAGTCTTGGCAGGGATGCTCACACCCCAAGAAGGAGTGAATCATAAAACCTTGATAACCAAACTGTAGTCATGTATTAGATTTATATGTAAACAATGTCTATTTGAGTGAGTTGTCATATGGATCATACAACTATGCAACTGCATTTCACCTTAAGAAGTCATCTTTAAGAGAATCAAGGAATAGATTAGTAAGAGAAACACTGAAGAAAATGTCAGTACTGTACAGTTTTACGTGGTACTAAGCATTCAGTATACATGGTAAACAGATTTATTGCTATGTTATTCTCTCAGTGATTGTCTGTATTTATATTAACATGTTCATTTTTAAGGAAAAGTTGCATTTATATGTAGTCTTTCAGTACCATAGGACATCTGAAGGACTTTATAGTTACTATTAAGTACTTTCGAAATGGAATCAATGTTGTAATGTAGTAAACAGTCAAAGTGTAGTGAGCCTCCCACAAATAGTACTGTTGTAATAATTAGAAAATCTGCTTTACAATGTAATTGTTGCCATTTGACTCACCTCCACTTTGCAATAATTGCAATAATTCTCCTAACTTAATTACTTTTTCTCCATTCTCATTGTTGTAGCCAAGAACATCAAATGCACGATGCAACTCAGAAGCAGTTATGCCAAAAACAGGTCGATGGTTTATATACAGTTTAATGAATTCGCCTAAATCAATGTCTGTCACATATGTTCCTGTGTCCACATATTTACTGAACTTCACCTCATTCAACATGTCCTCAATCTGTAATGAAAGCCATCAAAATTAGCAAATTAGGGATAGACCATAAATGCAAGTCTTGGCAGGGATGCTCACATCTAACAGAATCTTACAGCTCTCTTGTTTCATTTCCTGATTTTACCTGCAGGTGCCATTGTGGTGGGCAGAATCTGTTCCAGTCATTAGTGAAGTTAAATCTTTGGTTTCAAAGATACTATGTTGCATTACTTAAGTACCCAAGGTGAGGCATAAGCTTATCAGTATTTTATATTATCAAGATAGGTTGAGGTTCTTTATCACTTCTTCATCCTGATCTCTATGTCTGCCCTAACTTCTACACCCAACACATCTTGCTTTAACTGTTCCTGCATTCTGAACTTCTAATTATTCTCTTCCTTTCCCTTTACATCTTAACAATTTTTTTGCTTTTTTTATCACATTGCCTCTAATGTCATTCTAATCTCCTGTTTTGTATCAATCTGCTTCCTTTCCTTAGCCTGAAGCCACAATCACTTATATTCCACCCTTTCAGACCCTGATTGAATGGAGGATTTCATTTAGTTTTACATCATTATGAAAGAAAGACTAGTGTATACAGTGTTTATGCCTTAGTGGGTCTGCTTAGCCATAGTAACAATGCTTAACGGTTTACCACCATGGTGCAAACTATCATTTCATGCAATGAAAGGTTGCCATATGTGCACTTTCATTGTCATGTTTATTAAGAAATTGTACAACAGCACATAGTAGAAGGCATGCAAGTTATTTTTGTGGATGTAAACATATACAACGTACCTCTTTCTCTGTAGGGTAGAATCCCAGTGCTCTCATCATAAATGGTACTTCCTGCAGTGGAATATGTGTTGTTATTTCTCTGGGCTGCATTGTACTGACATGCTGATAACGCAGCTGTGAATAGTAGAAATAGTTCTCCATCTCCTTCAGAGCACATCAAAAAACAAAATATTAATTAATTGGAACCAAATGAAAAACTGACTGAACTATAAAACATATATATGCAAATACATTTTCTTCATTTTTTTTTGTTCTGCATGTCCACTAATTCCAGATGGCACTAATGCTGAATAAGAATTTTCTGTATTTCTTGCTTAAATGAGATTATGAAGAATACCATGATGACGTGGCAGAGATGGAAATTATAATGGTAATATCATGACAAAAATAGATAAGCATTAATCTATGGCACTTTCTATTCGTTTGTCAACAGAAGGTGTCATAATTCTGCTGTGCTACTTGCTTTATTAATCTAGGAACCAAGGAAATTGATCATTGTTCCCCACTCCCCAGGGCCATTTATTTTGCTTGGTGGTCAGTAAGCTGAGGTTGTCTCCAACACCAAACCCTGTTAAATTAAAGATAAGCAGTTAACTAATTATATCCCTTTTACTCTGGGTGGGCATGGGCTTATTGAAGAGTTGAGGGACTGAATTGGAATATGTGGCTATTCTAGAACTCACGTTGGATTTTAAGCAACTTTTACATTTAAGCAACTTCTATAATTTCAATCAGGGGAAACCTGAGCCTTTTACCAACACTTCACATTTCATTTCTAAAAGTGATTCTCTTATCCTGATGATAGAAGCATTATCCCTAAAATGATGGAAATACAATACTATGGTTGAGAAAATGGAATCAACTTGACCAGTGAAAGACAGTCTTTTGCAACACTGACGATGGAATCAATAATTGTAATTGCTCCTATGTTTACTTTCTCCACTCTACCCGTGTAAATGCCTTCATCTTCTCTACAATGGCTCATGCTCACTCCTTCTCAGCTACTGTATTTATCACCAAAGCTCATTTTCTGAGGTAGGATTACTCAATCCAAAACATTAACTCTGATTTCTCTCCACAGATGCTGGCAGACAGGCTGAGCTTTTCCAGCAATTTTAGTTTTGTTTCTGATTTACAGCATACACAATTCTTTTATTAAGCTTTTCTACTGCATTCACTAATGACTGCAATGTCCTCCCTCACAAGCTCTGTGAAGATGCTGCTCCCTTAACAAGGTTATGTTGTCCTTAATTCTTTACAGCACTGTTGTAAAGACACAGACTTCACGGTGTCTAGGTTTGAAGGGTTTTAGGGCCAATTTGATTATACCTAACAGATACTGCCTCGGGAAAAAGGCTTTCATGTTTCAAAAAGAACTTGCACAATGAAAGGGAAGTGGCTAGTTCTCCCAGCTCAGCTTTTCTCTGGTTTGGTTTGGTTTTAGCAAGCAGTCAGCTTTGAGGCTGCTGGTCAAAGAAACAGCTACACGGAAGAAGGTATTCCAAGCTGAATTTCTCTGCTGTCTCTCCTGTAAGAACCTGTGTTGGATTTTTTCTTTTTTTGCCAAGGGGTGTTTTTGGGGATTGTTACAAGTATTTGGAACAGCATCATTAAATTGGGATAATCTGTTGGGTTTTTGGATAGGCTAATTATTCTATATTATGTTCTCTTTTTGTTTATGTTCATTCAGTAATTTTGCAAATAAATTCTGTTTTGTTTAAAACTAAGTGGTTGGCCAGCTGCATCACTCCTGGAATATCCTGGAAGTTTTTTTTTTGAAACTTGAAAGCCTTTTGTCTGAGGCAGTATCTGTTAGCTATAATCAAATTGGCCCTAAAACCCTTCAAACCTGACACTGTGAAACCTGCTTAAAATAACTAGCAAAGTTAGGGTCTGGGGGCTACTTTCTTGAAATGTTTTGAGGGGGTTTGGCCTGGTTCATAACAGCTGTCACCCACCAAACCTCCGACACCACTAACCAGTCCTCTGTGCTGTCTCATTACTCATTTGAAACACCTCCTCACTTGCACCAAAAGTAACAGTTGTGCTACCCACTTACATTTCCTATAATTTGTGCTTCATTCTCATTCTATGAGGAAAGCAGGCTTCAATGGGTCAAAACATCTCAAGACAAGTGATGGACTACCCAACACTCAGCTCCTCACTCCTTATGTGGAAAGTATCCTTCATCTGACCATCCTGAGTGGTTGACTGACCATTTCCAAATCCCTGGACTGGTATCGTAGGCTGCCGTTGACTTACTATACTGAGACCCCTGAGCAAAGGTTTGATTGAAAACCGCTGACAACCATAACAAGCTTCCTTCCCTGTGTCTGTACTAAAGGACAAAGCAACCCAAAAGTATGATAAGCCTCATCACTTCCAGCGGAGGGGTAAACATCAAAAAAGGCAAGGTAATGCAATGCAATGCAAGGTAGGACTGTTGTGAGCATCAGAGATAAATTCAAAGTGAGTGGAGAAGCCTACCACAAGTAGGATCAGTGATGTGTCTTGAAGATTCTTAGAAAGTAGCACATATCAGGTGTCAATGTCCACGGATGTGGAGTGCAGTGTCTGGTGCCCATGCAATGTGTCCCATTGTCCAATTTGGAGATTGTTTGGAGCAAGCAGTGAGTTGAATTTGCCACAATTCATGTTTCCGTGGTTCCTGGCAAACTCTAATTCACTCAGTGAATTTGGGAAAGATAGACAACTGGGTATTAAAGAGCTGAGTTGGGCTGTCAGCAAGACATTTACCAAACAATCATCTCCTTTAACTGGCAAGTTGCTGCTGCCTTGTGGGAAAGTTACCATGCTGCTTGTGAAAAGCATAAAAAACAGAACAAGATCCTTCTTTTGTTTTGATGGCACTGGCAAACTCTTTATCTGATTTTGCCACAGATCTCACCATAGCCATGTTGCTCAGATCCCTATAAAATTCGACTTTATAGTTTAATAATAGTTCAATGACTATGAAATATTTTGTGATCAACTGAAGAAGTTAATTTTTTGATATAAACGCAAGATCTTTCTCTTTAGGCAAGAGAGATTTTTTATTTAAACTACGTTTATGATATGCAGTCAGATTGTGGTGTGTAAGGATTAACTCACAAAGTATTAGCACTTTTTTTTGTACAGAGGGAAAGACTGCTGTCATTTTGACAATGGGGAACTAACTATCTCAATAGGTTCCCTTGATTCAAATAGTTCAGTCATCAAAACCATTATGCTGATAAGATTGAGGCAAACACAAACAGATGATTTCATCATGCTGGGATAACTGATATGTTAAGCTAACTATCTGCAAGCACAGCAGATCTTCTCTTGGAGAAATTCAATCCTAAATTGACATGAGTTGATTTTACTGGCAATACTAGTGGTCAACCCTGAGGTAGGCAGGGACTCAGAGCTCAGTCTCCCAATTTCTTGCCCAGAAAAGTAGAGGAACATATATTCAGCCATGGAAGCCTATAAAGAATAACAGGTAGGAGTCAAATAAGCTCTTAATAAGTCATTGCACTGTCACTGAACATCATCAAGATGGTGATCAATAGACTTCTAGATATTGATGAAATCAAGGATGTCAGAAAAACATAAGAAATAGCATTGCAGTAGGAAAATCAACCATGATTTAGTTGCATGAGGAGCAGGATAGAGGGCTTGAATGTGCCATCCCTGCTCCTATTTATAAAGATAAAGCTGATCAGATTCAGCAAAAAAAAACCTTGCCTGACTTACTGGAGAGAAATCAGAATTAAGGTTTCAGGTCCAGTGACTCTTCTTCAGAATGGAAGTAGTTCTGAAAAAGACTCACTGGACCGGAAACATTAATTTTGATTTCTCTCCACAGATGCTGCCAGACTTGCTAAGATTTTCCAGAAATTTCTGTTTTTATTTTAGATTTCCAGCAATGCAGTTTTTTTGGCTTTTTTGCTTGATTTACTGTTCTGTTAAGGCAAAATGAACCACCCTAGTTTTAATATTGATTTTTTTCTAACCAAGAGTGCTAATCAGTTCCACATTGCTAGTGCACTCACTGTTGCATATATAAGATAACACAATGTTGGTACTTTATGATCCTGGGTCACACTATTGTCACTACTTTTCATGTCATGATGAATGCAGGATCCATTTATGGAAGTAACTGTCAAATGAATCCAAAAACATATCAACAGTAGATCCAGGTTGATAATGGTGCCTACGCATTTTAGGATCAGCAATGCCAAATTGGGGGTGGAATCTGTAACTGAGTCTACTTCTGAGCCTTTCCCTATAATCATGTTCCCAAGGCTAGAAGCCCCACATAGCATCAGCTCTTATGCTCAACAGATCCACAGAGCAAGACTTGTTTGCTGCCAGAAAAGCTCCCCTCTGGAATCTCAGGATCGCAGGTAGAGGTAGGGGGAGGGGGACATAGTTTCTTGAGTTGGAAGAGGTTCAGAAGGATAGGCCCCTGTAAGGATAACCTACCCTATTCCAGTCTCTCAATCAGGCACTGATTGAAGGATCCCTGCTACCCGGTACTCTGAGGGGGAAAGCTGTCTGCAGAATTAATCCCAGCAGTAATAGGATAATGTTCCTAAGTAGTTCTCAACTTCCTATTAAAGACCTTACTTGACAGTCGACAATGGATCTTCCACATCAGCCCCCCACGCTTAAATCATTTCTTGGGATCTTGAATGAAAACTGCTTTTTAAAGTTAGTCCATCAGAAAACCACAGATGGAGCGAATCATTACCTCTAGGAGGCTAAGGAGGCTCAGGCTGATTGGCTGTTTAGACTGTCAGTCAGGATTGTGAGTCTGCAAAGTACTCTATCCCAGGTATATATCAATCCACATTGGTCAAGAATTGCTGTTGTTCAGAAAAATGGCAATCATTGGTCAAGGAGGTCATACCAGATTGATCAGAAGCTGCTTGGTTCAGTCCAGACAAATAAACACACAGACATGCACATATGCTGATCGAAGACAAATCCTCCTCCTCCTCCCTTCTCCCCAAAAGAGAAAAGAGGGAACACCTCATTTCCAACTCCCACTTTTGTATGTATTTCATAGGCCACCTTGGAATGTGTGCTATCATAGATGAACACAATTTTAACCCAACTCCTTTGCTTGGTCTCGGTCTCCCTTCCTGGTGGACAGTACCTGTAGTTTGTCTCTCTCTCTCTCTCTCTAGATTAGCTTCTTAAGTGAAAAGGCAAAAATGTTATTATATTAGCTACGCCATTTGGCATTTTTAAATGATCATTTTTATGAATTCCTTGTGTTTAAAATGATTAAATTATTGCTTTACCATTAATTTTTGTTTGTTCAGCAAGTTGTTACATTTTCTTCATACCTTAATTTGTTTTAAAATTCATGTTTAATGTTGTGTTAAACCAAATCTCAGGTCGTTGCTTCTCGGTTATTTGGTGGAGAGGTATGACAGGGTCAAAAAAAATCTGTTTGGTTTTTAGGAGGGTTGGCGAAAGGAGTTATTTTTCTCCAACAGAAAAATAAGTGTCATTGGGGGTGGGGGTGGGATGAAGGTGATAGGTCAGGGAGGAGGGTGGAGTGGATAGGTGGACAAGTAGGACAAGTCATGGAGACAGTGCTGAGCTGGAAGTTTGGAACTCCCCCAACTCATCCATTGTACCTCATGTCCTCACCTTCATCCCATCCCCATCCACCCAATGTACTCTTTGCTACCTTCCCCCACCGTCCCCCTGACCTATCACCTTCATCCCCACCCCCACTCACTTATTGTACTCTATGCTACTTTCTCCCCACCCCCACCCTCCTCTCATTTATCTCTCCACTCTTCAGGCACTCTGCCTGTATTCCTGATGAAGGGCCTTTGCCCGAAACGTCGATTTTACTGCTCCTCGGATGCTGCCTGAACTGCTGTGTTTTTCCAGCACCACTAATCCAGAATCTGGTTTCCAGCATCTGCAGTCATTGTTTTTACCTCATCTCCACACATGGCAACCTCGTCACTACCTCTGGGGTTGCCATTCTTACTTCTAATAATTGCCCAGACACTATAAAGCTATACATGCTTGAAATGCCATGCCTTAACAAGAATATTATTTGGTTTTTTTATAATCTGATTTTTTTTACAAATTAAGAGAAATCCAGAAATATCATTACCGTAAATAGTTCTCCATCTCTTCCACCTTCCAATAAGCCATAGAATGGAATCAATTCCTCTCCTCCTAGTGCAGTTACTGCTTCATGGGCTCTTCAATATCAGAAAATAGATCATTTATTTTCTCACCTCTACATTTAACATTCTAATGACACAGTGTATAATGAAACAAGAGCATTGAATAATCAATCATTGCAAAGATAGTTAATGGCCCCAAAATCAAAACTTTTGTTAGTTCTTGCTCCATTAAAGAACTTTATGATACTTTGCTCAGTCATGTAGACCAGGAAGGATTCCAAGTTTTGTGGAGTTTAGCAATCTCATCAAAGAAGATTAATAAACTTGCAATTGTTCCCCAATTTTTGTGCACTTTCAAATAATATAGAATGGAAATTGTGAGTGAAAATTAAAGTCAGTGGTAGTACTCTCATGATTACACCAAATAATGTTACCAATGGTCTCCACCTAGGCTGGTGACTTTAAAAAAATCTGAGCTTCAGAAACTGACTGAAAGGACAGTATGATTTCAAGCTTTAAGACATTTACTGTAATACACAAACTAAAAGCAACATCATTCTAAACACCAAAACGAGGGAGCAAACTCGTCTCTTCAATCTAAGCACAAGTTCTCATCCTCATTCTGAGTGGTTAACAATAAGGTCAGTATTTTCTCTACTTCTGGCTAGCTCTATCTCCTACTTTCTGTCTCTCAGATGACTGCTGACTGATTTGTATCTATGAACCTCAAGGATATCTTACCCGGCAACTTGATACCACAACTGAATTGAATTGAATTGGATTTGTTTATTGTTCTATGTATTCACATGAGTACAGTGAAAAGTTTACAAGTCGCCAATTAAGGCACAATCTTAGGTACAAAGATACCTAGATACAGGGTCTTGGTACAAAGCAGAAAAATAAAGAAAACAAAGTTAAAATGCGAAACATTACAGTCCTTCTTACTAAAAACTTACTAAAAACTAAAAGCAAAGCAAACACAGTTAACAATTCAATAGTACAGTCTGTAGGTGCCTGGCCATGTTGGGTGACTCCGAGGGAAAATTGGCTACTGCAGATGCTGGAGATCAGAGTCAAGATTAGAATGGTGCTGAAGAAGCACAGTAGGTCAGGCAGCATCCGAGAAGCAAGAAAATCAACGTTTCGGGCAGGAGCCCTTCATCAGGAATGAGGCTGGGAGCCTCATGGGTGGAGAGATAAATTGGAGAGGGGTGGGGCGGGGGAGAAGGTAGCTAAGATTGCAATAGGTAGATGGAGGCGGGGATAAAGGTGAGGGTGGAGAGGATAGGTGGGAAGGAAGATTAGCAGGTAGGACAGGTCATGAGGATGGTGCTGAACTTTAAGGTTGGAACCGGGGTAAGGTGAGGGGAGAGGAAATGAGGAAACTGGGGAAGTCCACATTGCTGCCCTGGGGTTGAATTGTTCTGAGGCGGAAGATGAGGCATTCTTTCTCCAGGCATCGGGTGGTGAGGAAGAGGCATCAGAGAAGGCCCAGGACCTGCATATCCTCAGCAGAGTAGGAGGGGGAGTTGAAATGTTCAGCCACGGAGCAGTGAGGTTGATTGGTGCGGGTGTCCTGGAGATGTTCCCTAAAGAAGGCATCCAGTCTCCCCAGTGTAAAGGAGACCATATTGGGAGCAACGGATACAATAAATGACATTGGTGGAAGTGCAGGTGATGGATGTGGAAGGCTCCATTGGGTCCTTGGATGGAGGTGAAGGAGGAGGTGTGGGCGCAGATTTTGCAATTCCTGCGGTGGCAGGGGAAGGTGCTAGGAGGGGATGACTGAATCGGTCCCACCTCATGCTCCCACAAGGAAGTTGAACAGTTCATCAACTTCACCAACACATTCCACCCGGACCTTAAATTCACCTGGACCATCTCTGACATCTCCCTCCCCTTCCTGGACCTTTCTATGTCTATCAACAGTGACTGACTCAACACTGATATTTAGTACAAACCCACCGACTCCCACAGCTTCCTGGATTACACCTCTTCCCACCCTATCTCTTGCAAAAATGCTATTCCCTATTCCCAATTCCTCCCCCTCCACCATATCTGCTCCCTGGAGGACCAGTTCCACCACAAAACATACCAGATGGCTTCCTTCTTTAGAGACCGTAATTTCCCCTCCCACATGGTTGAAGATGCCCTCCAACGCATCTCATCCACTTCCCGTACCCCCACCCTCAAACGCCACTCCTCCAAATGCAACAAGGACAGAACCACCCTGGGTCCTCACCTTCCATCCCACCAACCTTCGCATAAACCGCATCATCCGCCAACATTTCCACCATCTGCAAATGGACCCCACCACCAGGATATATTTCCCTCCCCACCCCTACCATTTTCCACAAAGACCACTTCCCTCCGTGACTAGCTGGCCAGGTCCGCATCCCCCAACAACGCACCCTCCCCTCCTGGCACCTTCCCCTGCCACCGCAGGAATTGCAAAACCTGCGCCCACACCTCCCCCTCACCACCATCCAAGGCCCCAAAGGAGCCTTCCACATCCATCAAAGTTTCACCTGCACTTCCACAAATGTCATTTGTTGCATCCGTTGCTCCCAATGCATTCTCCTTTCATTGGAGAGACTTGACGCCTTCTCGCAGAGCGCTTCAGGGAATACCTCTGTGACACCCGCGGCAAGCAACTCCACCACCCCATGGCCAAACATTTCACCTCCCCCTCCCACTCTGCCGTGGGCATGCAGGTCCTGGGTCTCCTCCAATGCCACTCCCTCACTACCCAACGCCTGGAGGAAGAACACCTCATCTTCCACCTCAGCACACTTCAACCCCAGGGCATCAACGTAGACTTCATCAGTTTCCTCATTTCCCCTCCCCGCACCCTTACCCCAGTTCCAATCTGCCAGTCAGCACCATCCTCATGACCTGAGCAACCTGCTAATCTTCCTTCCCACCTATCTGCTCCACCCTCCTCTCCGACCTAGCACCTTCACCACCACCTCCATTCACCTAGTGCACTCTTAGCTACCTTCACCCCAGCCCAACCCCCCTCCCATTTATTTCTCCACCCCGGAAGCTCCTGGCCTCATTCCTGATGAAGGGCTCCTGCCCGAAATGTCAATTTTCCTGCTCCTGAGGATGACACTCCTCACAAGGGTTCAACCTCCCCTGCTCCAGCCTCAACCTCAGCCCCATCACTGCCCTAAACTGCTTGCTCTCGTCACCTTGCAGCCTATTCCTACTTCCATCACCATCTCGTGCTGTCTGTTCTCATTGCCTTGCAGTCTGTTCCTGCTCCCACTGCCATCCCCCTGTGCTGCCTGTTCTCACTGCCTTGCAGCCAATTCCTGCTCCCACTGCCACCCCCATGCAGCCTGTTCTTACTGCCTTGCAGCCTGTTCCTGCTCCCACTGCCACCCCCCTGTGCTGCGTGTTCTCACTACCTTGCAGTCTGTACCTGCTCCCACTTCCACACCCCGTGCTGCCTGTTCCCATTCCCACTGCCACCCCCTGTGCTGCCTGTTCTCACTGCCTTGCAGCCTGTTCCTGTTCCCACTGCCATCCCCCGTGCTGCCTGTTCTCACTGTCTTGCAGCCTGTTCCTGCTTCCACTGCCACCCCCCCTGCTGCCTGTTCTCACTGCCTTGCAACCTGTTCGTGCTTCCACTGCCATCCCCTGTGCTGCCTGTTCTCACTGCCTTGCAGCCTGTTCCTGCTCCCACTGCCATCCCTGGGCTGCCTGTTCTCACTGCCTTGCAGCCTGTTCCTTCTCCCACTGTCATCCCCCGTGCTGCCTGTTCTCACTGCCTTTCAGTCTGTACCTGCTCCCACTTCCACACCCTGTGCTGCCTGTTCCCATTCCCACTGCCACCCCTTGTGCTGCCTGTTCTCACTACCTTGCAACCTGTTCTTCCTCCCACTGCCATCCCCCATGCTGCCTGTTCTCACTGCCTTGCAGCCTGTTCTTCCTCCCACTGCCATCCCCCATGCTGCCTGTTCTCACTGCCTTGCAGCCTGTTCCTCCTCCCACTGCCATTCCCGTGCTGCCTGTTCTCACTGCCTTGCAGCCTGTTCCTGCTCCCACAGCTGCCCCAAGCTGCTTGCTTCTGCTCTTGCTTTCTACTGATGTCTACATCCCAAACTCAACTAACTGCAAGACAATATGTATTACATGTGCTTTGAGTTCAGAAAGTAATGCTGATAAGATATCTATAATTCCCAACTTGATTCCATCATACTATTAAATAAACAGTTAAAGTGTAACTATTTGTAAAGTCTTGCAATTCTCTAGATGTGTGGGCACCTTGCACCTTTCCAGTAGGTCTCCTTCGGATTGGCCCCACAGCAGCAAAGCCACCAGGCTTGTTGTTGGGCAGAATTCAGAGCAGCTGAAATGATCATTCCTTCATTCTTCCATTATATCTCAAAGAGATTATCTCAATCAACAATAGCATAAACTTTGCATTCATGACAATGTCAGCTATTGCAGCAGAGATTTGGGATTGAATTTAGAGTTGTTCAGATAATACTACTTTTACCTCTGAGTCACAAGGTTCAAGCCAGAGCTCAGGGTTTGAATATAATATCAAGCTGTCCCACCATTGCAGTACCGAGGGACAGCTGCTCTGTCAAAGGTGCTGTCTTTCAAATGAGGGATTTATAAAAGGCCTCAAGCGCTTGCTTAAGTGGGTGTAAAAGATCACATGGCACTATTTCAAAGAACAGGGGAGGTATTACCCATTGGCTTGGCCAATATTTATCACTCAAAAAAGATTTTTACAAAATCATCTGGCCATCATCACAATAGTGATCATGAGAATTTTCTAATATTGGCTGCATTGTTTCCTACATTACAACAGTAGCTACACTTCAAAGAAGAAAGTGCTTCATTGGCTATAAAATATTTTGAGGAGTCTGGCAGTTATGTAAATAGCTATATAATTTTGAGAGCTATTGATAACGTTTTAATAGTTTTCCTGGATGTATATGCTTCACATAGATGTTCAAGTAGCAACATCAGGGAGGTGGTGGTAGCAATGTCACTGGACTAGCAATCCAGAGACCCAGGTTAATGTTCTGGGGACCTGGGCTCAAATCCTACACTGGCAAGTGATGAAATCTGAATTCAATGAACCTGGAATTAAAAGCTAGTTTAATGGTGACCATGCAACCATTGTCGACTGTCATTCGCAAATGTCCTTTAGGGAAGGAAATCTGCTATCCCTATCTGGTCTGGCCTACATGTGATTCATGACCCACAGCCTGACTGAATCTAACTGCCCTCTGAACTGGCCTACAGAACCAATCAACTTAAGGGCAACAAATTCTGTCCTTGTCAGCAAAGTCCACATTCTGCAGAGGAATTCTTTTTTAAAGTTCCAGAAACAGCAACTAGATTTCTCTGCAACAACATGCATTACCAGTGCAAGTCATTTTAGTACTACTTGAGAATAATGCTCCTTGAAAGAAAACCAGTAGTGTACTTACGCAAGATCAACTTTCCACATATGCACAGTACAATCATCTCCTCCTGCAGTGAATATATAAGAACCATCATTTGAACAGGCAATATTGGACACCATTGTTCCATGGCATATGACTGCGCAGGACTTGTGGGGGTTTCCATCCAGTGGCAGAGTTTGTAAACCCACCTAGGTAATAGTGAGAAAGATTTTTAGAATTTATAATTACATATGGTCATTACATCAATCAGCAGAGCATTACACTTGTGCAACAATCCTCAATAGAGCCCAATCCACATTTCAAATATAAATACAGAGTAATTTATTCACTTAGTAATATTGGCCTGTGAACATTCATGGTGTCCAAAAATTCTCATGTCTTAACTTTAGTTGCAAATCAGTGGAAATCCCTACAAAATCATGTAAATAGGCATTTTAGCCACTCCTTCTTCATGCCCCACCTCAAAACTCCTTCTCTGGGAATGTTGGCAATGTAGATCTCAGTGGACAAGAACACCTTGCAGAAAGATAATGCTTCATACGAGATTAGCAAATGAATCAACCAAAACAGCCTTCACCAATACACACAACATTACTACCACTTCACATTCACATGCACACAATTTCAATTGGAGTAACTGTACAAGAGCCAGGAGTTGAATCTTAGGAAATTATTTGTGAACTGCAGAGACACTAAGTTCAATAGTCTGGCTGACTCGGCACAAAGAAAGGTGTAAACCTCTGAATGGGACCTTCCTCACGTGCAAGGAATTCCTCATACATTCCACATTCCACATTACACATACCACATTTCCAAAGAGCACACTTCCACATCATAAAGTCTTTGCAGAATTAATTTGGAAGCAGACAGTTAAAAGTAAAGAAACATTACAAATAGTTTCTCTCACAAATCAGTGAAAACTGTGAAGCACATCACCACATTGTATTACTTTTTGGCACAGACGTTTTGTTGATGAGTGTGTACCTTATCATCCGTGATGTAGGCTAAATAACCAATTTTATTTTCCTTCCCATTTGAGAAAGGGAGAACTTCCATCTTTCTAACAGGAGATCCATACATTGGACTTAAGACTGTCTTCCTAGAGAGAAAGGTAATAATGTGACAATAAAAGGAATTGCAGGATATAATCAAAACAGGAGTTCAAATGTGCTCAAAGCTTTTTTTAAGTACTCCCCAGACACTACTTGACACCGGCTCCTATTGCTCTCACTCCAGGTTCGCCCCTGGATTCTGTCAGTCTGTCATACTAAACAAGAATGATTTGAAATGAAGAGAAAAGTTGACCTCTTCAGATTCTGAAAGGGCAAAGGAATTAGCTCAATAGGATTAATATAAGAATATGCATAAACATTTTTTCAAACGGTTATCAAAGAATAAAGAGAGCTAAAAATAAAAACACAGACATAGATTTAAAAGAAAGCATTGAAAAATAATACCTCAAGCAAAGAAAAGTCAAAAAGCTAATGCCTTGTTTTAGAGATACTAGGATTTTGTAATGTAGAAAGAAGCTATTTAAAATTTATCGTATGAACGTGTATAAGATTTTAAATCGTATTGGAAAAGGAAAGTCAGAAAATCAATTTAGAAAATTTGAGGAAGAATAAAGGTTAAAAATAATTAAGGAAAATATAGGACCAATATCTGCAAAGACATCAAAACCTATTTTATTAATTCTTTGATGGCATATGAGCATGTGTGGCAAGTCAATACAGTATTTGTTTCCAAAAAAGAGAAAATGTTAGAAAATCTCAGCAAGTCTGGTAGCATCTGTAAGGAGAGAAAAGAGCTGATGTTTCGAGTCTAACTGACCCTTTGTCAAAGCTTTTATCCAGTATTTGTTTCCATTTCTTGTTGCTTTTGAAGAGGATTTAGTGAGCTGCCTTCTCAAGTCACTGCATGCCATGAAGTGTAAATACATTCACAGTGAGGTTGGGAAGGGAGTTTGATCTAGTGACAGTGAAGGAACGATGAATATAGTTCCAAGTCAGGATGGTGATTCCCATGCATTTGAGGCCCTTGCACCTCTGGGTATTAATAGTTGTGGGTTTGAAAGTTGCTTTTGAAAGACACTGGCAAGTTAATGTAGAGCATTTTGTAGAAACCACACACTGCTTCCACTTTGTGTGGTTATGGTGATGATGGAAATTAATGGTTGTGAATGGTGTGCTGATTGGGTGACTTGCTCTTTCCTGGATGCTGTCAACATTCTTGAATATTGTTGAAGCTACATTCATACAAACAACGGACAGCATTCCACCATGTTCCTGACTTGTGCATTGTAGATGATGGACAGGCTTTGACAAGACATGGCACGGTAGCACAGTGGTTAGCACTGCTGCCTCACAGTGCCAGAGACCTGGGTTCAATTCCCACCTCAGGTGACTGTGTGGAGTTTACACATTCTCCCTGTGTCTGCTTGGGTTTCCTCCCACAGTCCAAAAATGTGCAGGTTAGGTGAATTGGCCATGCTAATTGCCCGTAGTGTAAGGTGTCGGGGAATGAGTCTGGGTGGGTTGCGCTTTGGCGGGTCGGTGTGGACTTGTTGGGCCGAAGGGCCTGTTTCCACACTGTAAGGAATCTAATTAATTCTGGCAAAGAATTTTCAAGCCTCTGGCCTGGTCACATAGTGACAGTATTTACGTAATTGGCCCAGTTCAGTTTCTGATCAATAATAACTCATAAAAATGTTGGAAGTGTCATGGGGAGATTTTGTTATTCCCCATGTTGCATATGGTCATCACCAGCTACTTGAGTGCCACGAATGTCATCAGTCAATGTCTCAATGTTGTCTAAGTCCACATGCAGGCATGGACTGCTTCAGTACCTGAGAAATCATAATGATACTGAACACTACTTAAAGTCAGCCAATGTCCCTACTTCTGACCTTATTTAAGAAACAATTGGCTCCACATGAGAGGATTTAGGGTCTTTGTGGATTGAATAAAGATGGGTTGAAAGGCATTGTCATCCATTGAATCACTAAAAATGTTGCAATTGCTTTGCATGTCATTGAAATACAGAAAAGACATTTTATGATTGATAACACAGTCTAACATCATTGTGCTATGCCATTTTAATTGCTGTCCTTCAGACTGAATTTGAAGTTCTCTTACATTGTGATCACTATGCACAGAGGATCCTTAACTATGAAATCTATTAATCCCACCTCATTACACATTACTGAATAAACGGTTTCCAGGTTGTGCAACATACTGTACGAAGAGGCAATCCCTGATGCATTCTAGAAATTAGTCTTTATGTCAACCTTGCTCATCTGATTTGCCCAGTCAATTGGCGGATTTAAATCACCCATTATATTTGTAGAACCCTTCTTACACACCTCCATCATTTGATGATTTATACCTTGTCCTACAGTAAGACAACTTGATGAGGCCAATAGACTACTGTCACTTGTAACGTCTTTCTTTTGCCATTCCTTATTTTCACACAAACTAATTCCACATCATTGATCTTCTGCACCTATATCACTACTCATCACTACACTGATTATCCTTTATTAGCAAAGCTAGCCCATCTCCTTTTTTTGTCTATACTTCTACAATTTTAAGTATCCTTGAACATTTAGTCCCAGTGTTGGTCATCCTGTAACCACATCTCCACAGCAGTTATTATGTCACATTAATTTATTTCTATTTATGCTGTCAACTCATCACTCCTGTTAAAAAAGCTGCAGACACTCAGATAAAGACCCTTAAGCTTTGGCCTTTTATTATTATTACCCTCTCTGCTTCTAATTTCTATTGAACTCCTCTTTGTACATTTTCTACCCTTTCGGTCACACTTTGATTATTGGTTCACCTCTTCACTACCTTGTACCTTTGCTCTCTCATTTCTTTGATTTTTTTTAAAACTTGCCTTCAATTGAACCCTGACCCCACTAAGTCATTTAAAGCTTACCTACAACTCTATTTAAACAATTCACCAGGTCACTGATCCTTGAATAATTCAAATAAAACTCTCTTTTCCCAGTACTAGAGCAGAGCCTCATGAATTAGAACCTATTTCTCCCACATGCAATGACCTCTTTAGTTTTATTTACCGTATGCCAATTTGTACGTGGTTCAAGTTGTAATCCAGAGTTTATCCCTATTGTGGTTCTGCTTTTTAATTTAGGTCTGAGTTGCTTGTAATCCCTCAGGAGAACATCATTCCTAATCCTATATGTGCCCTACCTATGCGGACCGCAACAGTTGGATTCTTCCCCTCCTACACCAAGTTGCTCTCCAACCCAGAAACTTTGGCACCAGGTAGGTAATACAACCTTCAGGACTTTCTGCATTTGTTGCGGATTACAAGGTCTATTCCCTTAATTATGCTTTCTTGTAATATGATCATATTTCTCTTTTCTCCACCATATTGTCTGTTCACTCATCCTCCCTGCCTTTGTCTGCACCTGGAGGAAGAAGTTCATACCTGTTAGACAAGAGCAATGGCTGAGTCTTCTCCAAAGTTAAATTCTGCATTTCCGTACCTACCTCACTCACAGTTACAAACCCCTACTCCTCATCATGGACCAAATTTGACATAATTAATCAAAAGGGCGTGATAGCCCCGAAGCACCATGTCCGGGTACCTCTTCCCTTTGCTGATGTGTCAGTGTTTGTAGCTCAATCTCCAGCTTTTTAATCTCCTGCCATCACCACCCTTCTCATGCAGGTCTGCTGTTCTCTTTGTGAAGTTGCTGACCCGCTGTCTCATGTTGTTTGAGAAACGATTGATTCTGTTCTCTTTGCTGCTCTTTATGAAACCCACTGTCATACAGTCTTTAGAAAGCTGCTGGCCCTCCACTCTCTTGCACTATTTCAGAAACACAGGCTTCTCCTTTCTCCTTTTCAGCTTGCCTCACGGTGATGTTGACTCGCTGCACACTCCTCTCAGCCTGCTTCACAGCAATGCTGATGTGCTACACACTCCTGTCAGTCCAGTTCACATCGATGCTGACTTGCACTTCTCCCAATCAATTATATATGTTTCAAATTTCCCAGGGATGCAGCAGGGAACCACATTTCTGTTACAACATTTTTGTTTGGAATAGCTAGAATTCAATTCTGCCAAACAAGTCAATTTACAGATTAATAAAATTTTGTAAACATACATTTATGATACTGTGTCCATGTGTTTTTTTAATTGTTATACGCTGGTGTTCAACAAAATCTTAAGCTGCAATTTTTTAATAACGTTATAGTTTATGGTTATCAAAAAGATTTAGAATAGGACAGCTGAAAGTGCATTGAAAAATAGCTGAAAGGATCTAGAAAAATTCAAAATGTTCAAGCTATACTACAAAACAAACCTGAACACAATGATGTAGTTATTCTTTTATTAAATACATTTAAAAGATTAGTGTTTTGAAGGAAAATGTATACCTTTTCTGAATAAATGGATTGCACATACCTGCACATTTTGGTAGTGGCATTGTAAAGCTTTAACTTATACTGATTGTTGGCGGTGACAATGAAGCTCTCTTTACTGATTGGTGGGTACCAGGTCATGCATGTGGGGATAGCGCTTTGTTCTATTCTTTCGCTACTTAATATCCGCAGATCATCCAAAATACTAGAAGCCAGGTTGTACTCCACCTCAGGAATAAAAATGGGATTTTATTAAATTCAATTTAGATAATGGTGACCACTTTTTAATTTTTTTGAAATAAGAAAATATTTTGTAAGGTCCGTGGTAACAAACATAAAGCCAAGAAAATTAAATAAGTAAAGCACAATTACAAGAGCCCAGCAAAAAATCATGGAAAGACTAAATTGTACAGTGAAGAATAATCAATACATTACACAAAGCTATTAGTATCAGAAGAAAATAACTAATCACTTGAAGTAAGAGCTACAGAGTTTCAATGTACATTGCTTCCTTTTGTCATGAATGATGTTGTTCTTCATGCTTTGGACCTGCCAGTGCGATTGCTATATTGCTTGTTTGCTTTACCTCTTGCTAATCAATAGGTGATTATTTTCAGCTAACTCAGGGATTTGAATGAATTTAAGGTTTGGATTATTTTGAATTATGAATTACATCAAAGGAATAGATTTTAATGCATTAATTGAGTCTGTTCAAGCTAAAACTAAACACAGTAACTTACCAGAACTCTGTCCTCTCCAAAAGACAATAACCTTGGTTGATTACTATCCAAATATGTCCCAAATGTGAGACTTCGAATCTGTTTAAAGTGTGCATTTTGCCTTCCTAAATATTGCCAAGATTTATCCTTTAACATGAACACCGTTACTGTGGTTTTACTGTCCTGCAACAAAAGAATCATTACAAGAACTATTATACAAAGCAAGACATATAGATTCCAGATGGGACACAGGGCAGAGGTTAACTTTCCCGGAGATGTTGAGTATACAGGCATGAAACAAAAATAAGATTCTCACCGTTGAGTTCAACTGTCACAATTAAATAATTCCTCTTGAGGTGGCAAGATTAATTTCTCACCATTTGTTTGTGAGAAGCCTCTATATAAGTCATAGAGATGTACAGCATGGAAACAGACCCTTCTGTCCAACTTGTTCATGCTAACCAGATATCCTAAATTAATCTAGTCCCATTGCCAGCACTTAGCCTATATTCCTTTAAACCTTCCCCCACTTCCTCTGGCAGCTCATTCTATACATGCACCACCCTCTGCATGAAAACATTGCTCCTTAGGTCCCTTTTAAATCTTTCTCCTTTCACCTTAAACCTATGCACTCTAATTCTGGACTTGCCCACCCCAGGGAGAAGACCTTATCTATTTACCCAATCCATGCCCTTTAAGATTTAATAAATCTCTATAAGGTCACTCCTCAGCCTCAGACACTCCAGGGAAAACAGCCCCAGCCTATTCAGTCTCTCCTTATAGCTCAAACCCTCCAACCTTGGCCATGATTTGGAGATGCCGATGTTGGACTGGGGTGTACAAAGTTAAAAATCACACAACACCAGGTTATAATCCAACAGGTTTAATTGGAAGCACTAGCTTTCAGAGCATCGCTCCTTCATCGGGTGATAGTGGAGGGCTCAATCCTAACACACAGAATTTATAGCAAAAATTTACAGTGTGACGTAACTGAAATTATACATTGAAAAATTGATTGTCTGTTAAGTCTTTCATCATGATAGTTTCACTTCTTTCATGTGTAAATTATGAAACCTTTTTTTAAAAGGTTGCATTCTCAGGTTAGCTGTTAACAATGGTGATAGCTAGACAATATGTTGAAGGTGTTGGTCCCCTGTGTTCTCCGTCTATGCCATGATGTTTAGATTGATTCTAATGTAAAAAGTTAGACATCGGAGTTTTACATGAATTCATGCAGTTTTTGAGCTCAGAGTTCTACATGAATGCATGCAGTTTTTGAGCAAAGTATAATGGAAACCTGCAAGTACAAATTCACCCCACAAAATTTGTGTGTGTGTGTGTGTGTGTGTCTGTTAATGGGACCCTATGTGAGAATCTCTTCGGCTATGTGGAAGGCATCTTGAAACCTATTGTACAGGGGATCCCCAGCTTCTGTCGCGACACTACGGATTTCTTACAGATACTCAGCACCCAAGGACCAGTCGAACCGGGAACATTCCTCGTCACAATGGATGTTTCCGCACTCTACACCAGCATCCCCCACAATGATGGCATCGCGGCAACAGCCTCAGTACTCAACACCAACAACTGCCAATCTCCAAACACCATCCTACAACTCATCCACTTTATCCTTGATTACAGCGTCTTCACCTTTGACAACTAGTTTTTTATCCAGACACACAGAACAGCCATGGGGACCAAATTTGCACCCCAATATGCCAACATTTTTATGCACAGCTTCGAACAAGACTTCTTCTTTATGCAGGATCTCCAACCAACACTATATACCAGGTACATTGATGACATTTTCTTCCTCTGGACCCATGGCGAGGAGTCACTGATAAAACTACACAGTGACATCAACAAGTTTCATCCCACCATCAACCTCACCATGGACTACTCTTGACTATCTGTCTCATTCTTGGACACATGCATCTCCATCAAGGATAGACACCTCAGCATCACACTCTACCGCAAACCCACAGACAACCTCACAATGCTACACTTCTCCAGCTTCCACCTAAAACATATTAAAACAGCCATCCCTTATGGACAAGCCCTACGCGTACACCGGATCTGCTCAGATGAGGAGGAATGTGACGGACACCTGGAAGTACTCAGGGGTGCCCTCGCAAGAACGGGGTACGATACCCAACTCATCAACTGCCAGTTCCGACGTGCCACAGCAAGGAACCATAATGACCTCCTCAGGAGACAGACACGTGCTGCAACCCCTCGTTGTTCAGTATTTTCCAGGTGCTGAAAAACTACACCATGTTCTTCATGACCTGCAACACATTATCAATGGGGATGAACACCTCACCAAGACCTTCCCCGCACCTCCACTTTAAACCTCAAACCTCAAACAGATCATTGTTCGTAGCAAGCTGCCCGGCTGT
This sequence comes from Chiloscyllium plagiosum, assembly GCF_004010195.1. Taxonomy (NCBI): domain Eukaryota; kingdom Metazoa; phylum Chordata; class Chondrichthyes; order Orectolobiformes; family Hemiscylliidae; genus Chiloscyllium; species Chiloscyllium plagiosum. The sequence continues at coordinate 25,905,949 of NC_057734.1, read as the reverse complement.
CAGGACAACTCCATGCAACCCTGTCACAGTAGGCGCTAGAGTGTGGACATAGATACCACTATTATGCATGGGAACACCTCCCACCTTGTACATGGCAGGTACTCATGTGACTCATTGTCTATCTAATACGTTGCAGGCAAGGATGCCCTGAGGCATGGTACATTGGGGAAACCGAGCAAAGACTACAACAACGGATGAATGGGCACCGCACAACAATCAACAGACAGAAGGGTTCCCCCCCAGCTGGGGAACATTTCAGTGGTCCAGGACATTCAGCCTTGGACCTTCAGGTGACCATCCTCCAAGGCGGACTTCGGGACAGGCAGCAGCGAAAAGTGGCCGAGCAGAGGCTGATAGCTAAGTTCGGTACCCATAGGGAGGGCCTCAACCGGGTTCATGTCACATTACAGGTGACCACCATTGCACTATACACACACACACAGATACTCCTACACACACACACTCCCACACATACACAGGCACTCCTGTACACACATACACACGGACATACATACACACAGACGCACACACAGACATACACACACACCCTTACAGACACACACACTCCTACACTCACACATGCACTCCCTCACAGACTTAAGACACTCTACACTCACTACACACACACACATAGACTTTCTCACACTCACGACCCCCAACCTAGCTATCACCATTGTTAACAACTAACCTGAGAACGTAACTTTTTAAAAAAAGATTTTGTGATTTACACATGAAAGAAGAGAAACTATCATGGTATTCAAACAGATGAAAGACTTAACAGACAATCAATTTTTCAATGTATAATTACATCACACTGTAATTTTTGCTATAAATTCTATGTTAGGATTGAGCCCTCTACCACCTGATGAAGAACGGTGCTCCAAAAGCTAGTGTGCTTCCAATTAAACCTTTTGGACTAAAACCTGGTGTTGTGTGATGTTTAACTTTGTCCAACCTTGGCAACATCCTTGTAAATCTTTTCTGAATCCTTTCAAGTTTCACAACATCCTTCTTATAGGAGGGAGATCAGAATTGCACACAATATTCCAAATGTGGCCTAACCAACGTCCTGTACAGCCACAACATGATATCCCAACTCCTGTACTCAACACTGACCAATAAAGGAAAGCATACTGTAGGGGTGTACTGTATATGTTTATAACAAAATGGTCCATGTCTGCTCACACAAAATGGCCAACCTACAGAATGAGGCAGTCTGCCTTAGAATTAAGACACAAGATGGCTGACAGGAGATAAATAAGACAAACAGTCTGTTCCAGCCTTTAATTGAAGAAAATGACAACATCTTTGAACAAAGTCACACCAAGGCTATAAGAACCCCATTCCAGACAGTACTGATAAGGGTAGACAGTGTAGCGCTGGAAAAGCACAGCAATTCAGGCAGCATCCGAGGAGCAGAGTAAATGTTTTTGGCATAAGCCCTTCATCAGGAACCCGAAACGTCGATTCTCCTGCTCCTCAGATGCTGCCTGAACTGCTGTGTTTTTCCAGCACTACACTCTCGACTCTGATCTCCAGCATCTGCAGTCCTCACTTCCTCCTAGTACTGATAAGGGCATGTCTCTAAAGTAGACAAGCAACTAAGCTTAGCCCTCATTGATAGAAAAATAATTGCCCCAGTGAATGAATGAACACCAGACACAGGATAAGCCCAGTCACCTCCTTAAGTCGTTACCAGAACAACAGATAAAGTTATTTTGTATTTGTTTGAACTGAATTACTCTGCAATAGGTTTTAGTTAGAAATTCTCGAGGGAATCGTAAGGATAGTTTTTAGCATATTATATATATATATATATATATATAAAAAACCAATGCTTAAAATTATTATCTTCAGGAAATACCATTATGCACCTTGAACAAAATAGGTTACTTACAGCCTTTAATCACAAACTACTAAGAGTAGGAAAAGCTGTATTTTAACCTTACACTTTATAACTAACTTCCTAACAAAAATCAATATTACAAATCTTATAGCAATTAGTTAAAACTAACTGTCCTTTATATTTTTGCATGCATAATTAGGACTATAAGGAGAAAGTGAGGACTGCAGATTCTGGAGATCAGAGTCGAGAGTGTGGTGTGGTGCTGGAAAAGCACAGCAGGTCAGGCAGCATCCGAGCAGCATGAGAATCGACATTTCGGGCATAAGCCCTTCATCAGGAAGCGCGATTCTCTTGCTCCTCAGATGCTGCCTGACCTGCTGTGCTTTTCCATCACCACACTCTCCACAGTGGGTAATATAAGACTAATAGCTGAATTTGATAAAGATACCACATGAGATACAATAAATAATAGAATTCAAACTATCTCTACAGATAAAAGCAGCCTGAGAGGCCCAAAGGAGTATAGCAATAAACTTTGAAATGTGAATGAACATGATGCATAGAAAGATCCCAAGGCCTAACGATTATAGCTTCTATTAAACACCATGAGATCATGAGAATGTGAGGCTGGACATAGGAATGCTCATAATTGTTTAGGTGTTTGACTGGATTGGCTGGATGGATGAGGAGGGATGGGCTGTAACCATGTTGTATGTGATCATTATAATACAGAAATGTATAAAAAATACTGCTTTTTACTGTACAAGTTAGAGTGTGTCATTGATCCATTTTCTGATCTGAGCCAAAGATGAAGTGAATAATTGAGCTTGTACATCGAGGTCAGATTCAGGGAAGATCCTTTAGCCCTCCCCCTGCTTTAACCAGTTTCAGCACGAATAAACTTCCACTTGCCTGAGTTCTGCCTGCTTCCTGAGTTTTCATTCCCTGTCAGGGGAAAACGCTCCTACACACACCAAACGCCTTCTTCACTATCCTATCTACCTGCGACTCCACTTTCAAGGAACTATGAACCTGTACTCCAAAGTCTCCTTGTTCAGCAGCATTCTACAGGACCTTACCACTAAGTGTACAAGTCCTGCCCTGATTTGTCTTTCAAAAATGCATCTCATTAATTACGTTACTCACCAGAAGTAACTTCGCCTTCCCAATTCACCTCTTCCAATTAGGATCCTCTACCTTTCAAAAAACTCAAATGCACCAATGGGCACGTACCTGTTATTGGCCATAATACACAGAAGCAGAAGTGGGCTCATTAAGTCTGCTCTGCCATTTAATGAAGTCATGGCTGACCTGATAATCCTCAACTCCATTTTTATGCCTTTTCCCCCATAACCCTTGATTCCCTTAGGGGTTAAAAATCTGTCTATACCCAGTCATGATTGTATATAATGACCCCACCCCAACAGCCCTACGTGGGAAAGAATTCCACACATTCACAACTATCTGAGAGAAGAAATTCATTCTCATCTCTGTCTTAAATAAGCAACTCCCTTACTCTGAGTTTATGCTGTCTGGTCCTGGAACTCTCCCACTGGGGGAAACAATATTTTCACCTCTACCCTGTGAAGTTTCTCTAAAATTCTTGTATATTTCAATAAGGTCACTTCTCATTCTTCTATATTCCAATTATTACAGGCCCAATCTAGTTAACCTCTCCTCATAAAACAGTCCCTCCATACCTGCAAATAGCTGTGTGAACCTTCTTTGGACTGTCTGCAATGCAAGGGTATCTTTCCATAGATAAGCAAACCAAAACTATTCAGCGTATTCCAGCTGTGGTCTGACTAATTCCTTATATAGTTTTAGCAAAACTTCTCTATTTTTATAATCCATTCCCTCTGAAAGAAAGGCCAGCATTCCATTTGCCTTCCCAATTACCTGTTGAACATGGATGCTAACTTTTTTATAATTTGTGGACAAGGATAAATCCCTGTAGTTTTCTGTAATCTGTCTCTCAGCTTTTCTATTCTTCCTGCCAAAATGCATAACCTCACATTTCTCCATACTACATTCCAACTGTTAAGTTTTTGCCCACTCACTTAATCTGTCTCTATTCCTCTATAGACTCCCTATGTCATTCACACTACCTGCCTTCGCACCTATTTCTGTGTCATATGTGAATTTGCCAATGGCATGTTCACTTCTGTCATTAATGTACATTGTAAGCAATTGTGGCCTATGACTGATCCCTGTGGCACCCCACTAGATACAGTTTTCCATCCTGAAAATGCCATCTTTATCTCAACATTCTGTCTTCTATCAATTAGACAACTCTTTATTCATGTTAAATACTACTTCCAGAACCCAGTGGAACAGTGGCTTGTTGGTTAGCACTACTGCCTCACAGTGCCAGGGACTTGGATTTAGTTCCAGCCTCGGGTGACTGTCTGTGTGGAATTCGCACATTCTTCCAGTGTCTATGTGGGTTTCCTCCTACAGTCTAAAGTTGTGTAGCTTAGGTGAATTGGCCATGCTAAATAGTGTTCAGGGATGTGTAGGTTAGGTAAAAGGAAAATGAAGGGTAATGGGTTTGGGTGGGTTACTCTTTGGAGGTTTGATGTCAACTTGTTGGGCCAAAGGGTCTATTTCCACACTGTAGTTATTCTAATTCTAAAAAAATGCTGGGCTCTTATCTTACTAAACTGCCTCTTGTGCGGTACCTTAATGAACACCCATCGGAAATTCAAATATATCTGTTCCTTCCTTTTTATCTATCTTGCTTGTTACATCCTCAAAATGGCCTATTAAATGTATCTGTCTTTATGTCACTGACATGAAACAATGCTGACTCTGATAATGTATTTCTAAATGCTCTGCTCTGACAACTTTTGTAATACTCTAATGGTCTAGTAAGTCATAATTTCTTTTGAACACCTTCTCCATCCATGAAAAGTTATTTTAATAAGTTTGAAGAGGAATGTGTTTAGAAAAAAGAAAGGTCTTGCAGATTTGTTTTTAAAAATTAACATCTTTGTTCATTTTTGTCTTTTGTACTTTTATGTCTTTTACCTAATGAGTATGATCCATCTTTACCTCATTTTCCAGTACAATTATTTAAATATAAATTATATTTCTTATCCTTTACTTCCTTCTTTGTCATCTGTGAAGATTCTGTAATCTAATTGGCTGAACAGGTTGCTTACATGTTCCCTGCTCTCAGATGCCCTGCAGAGAGTGTCAAATTCAAACTACCAATGGAGACTGGAGATTTATACCTTCAAGTTCCTAAAAAATGAACGCCAAAAACTGTTGGTTGCTGATAGCAAAATACAAGTATACATATGTTTGTATAAAGTTCTTCTATCGATTAGTCTATTAATAAATATTTGAAAAACTTACTACTGTTGCTAAGAATCTGGAATCATGTGAGAATGTAATCTGAGTAATAGCATCTCTGGCATATTGGAATGGTTCTGGCAACTCATCAGTCAGAGAAAGTGCATCAAGGATGTGTACACATCCATCAGTAAATCCAACTCCCAGCAGTGAACCTACAGAAATAAGAAAGTGGGACTTTGCCAATGAAAAAGTCAATAATGAAAATAATGAACAAAATTACTTTTGTTCATCAAATCTTGATGTAGTTCCAAGGCATACATAAAAACAAATGGGGTGCAGTTTAAAACAGGATGTTAATTCACTACAAGTCCTTGTCACATTCCTAATGTGGATGAATTTCAAATCAAGATTCTCTAAGTGGTATCTTATTAATACTGATGATAACCCCATTAAAAAGATGGCAACCTGAAAAAAATGGCAGTTCTGAATGAACATGAAACTCAACATCAAACTGCAGTCAAGTCATCACTAAGCCTCAAAGAGAGGCAAGCAGATAGTTGGTGTGTAAAATAGAAAAATATCACACCATTCAGAGTTACAGTTCTGAGGCTTGTTGATGGAGCAAAGTGGAGGCAGCTTTACCCTTCCACCTGATACTTAAGCTCACAGCACTGATGCCTATGGGTGTCTGAAATGGAGAGTACATAAATCATCATCAAAAACATTACATGTTTTAATATGCATTAAAAAAATTTACACATTTTAAAATTGTTAATGCAATACCTGCTTTGTTATAAGTCACACATTGAATATAATTTCCTGTTCCAAAACGCCTGCTGCAGATAGGTTCCTTCTTCTCGTAGTTCCACACCTTTAGGAGTCCACAATAGCTTCCCATGCAGATGAACGGTTGAGCAGGATTACATGCTATAGCGTGTACTGCTGCACCATGCTCCTGCAATAACATTTCAAGCTTGCACCCATCTCCAGTTACGTGAGCCACTGTTGCATCAACTGTCGCTACAACAAAGTTTCTACATTGAAATAAACACACAAAAAGCAGATAAGATTAAGAAAACATTTTTATAACTTTGGCAATAAGTTCAATTCTGCTTTTCAAATGCTAATTAGTTGTGATACCTTGAAAAGAGACAAATAGGTTGGAAACATCAGTAAATTTTAATAAGGACATGTTTAGAAATATTTGTAATAGTCAGAAACAATATATATCACATATTTTATGTGACTAATCCTACATCATGAGGATAAAGTAGTAGCAACAGTGGAGCTGCCAAATATATCATTTCAAATTAAGTTGTTGGGTTAAAGGTGGAGCAATATATATTTTCTTCAGCCACACAATCATCTTCTCTATTCTGTTCCTATACTGAAGTAGTCTCCTGCCTAGCTTCCCAGAATCTGCCTGCAGGATCTTATTCCTCTTTCTACATATCTATTCCCAAAATGTTGCAACATTCAAAGTCCTTTTCTTATGCTTATTAGCTATCTTTTATTTTCAGCAAGAAGCTAGACAGAATGAGGTAAGGCATTAAAAATTGAACAGCTTCCTTTCTGCTCATTTTTAATATTAATTCATACATTGTGGTTTAATGTTATAAGTAAAACAGTAAAAGTCCTACTTTAAAAGATGTGTAATTCAACTATTTGTGTTAACTTGATTAAATTAAATCATATTATTATATTTAAACAACACATTATTACATCTTCAAGCAGTTTCCCTACCCTTGTAAGTTTCATATTAGGTTTTTTATTAGGTTTTTTATAATACATTTAAAAATAATTCTTCATCTATCCTCAGCACATGCTATAAATATAATTTGTATTAAAATGATGTTTATTTCTGTATGAAAATAAAGAAAAATAATCAATTTATAATAAACTATTATAGCTTGAGAACATCTTGCAACTATCACTGATTTACAGAAGAAAAGACCCACATTTACACTGCTTTTCACAAACATTCCAAAAGAGTTAACAGCCAATTAGGCACTTTTGAAATCTAGTGACTGTTTTAAAGGCAGCAGTCAATTTGTATAGTGCAAGTGCCCACAAATAACAGTGAAATAATCATCACTATTTTTGTGAATTTCTTTGAGGAATAGCTTTTTGGTTGGGATGCCAGGCATTTTTTCAAAGTGTGCCAAAGCATTTCTGATGTCCACCTAAGAGGGTAGATAAGGCATTGGTTTAATATCTTATCTGAAAGACAGTCCCTCTATCAAAGATGCTGCAAAAGTTTACCTTTGTATCTAATCCTAACTAATCTAATCCTGGTTTCCTGTACTCTGCCCATACAATTTCGTTTCCTTAATGAAACAATTATTTTGTTTTATAAAAATGATTTCTGAAATATATCAAAGGAACAAATGTAAGATAGACCAAGTATGTGTAAGGCCTTTGGTTTGAATTATTTCCACAATTATTAGTATTTGTTAGGGAGACTGATATGACAGGCATGACATTAGTAAAGTTGTCATAGTCCGACTGGACCATATAGTTGCTCTCTCTCATTAGATAGAGATGACCAGCAGTGGTTTAACCTAAGGATCACCAGACCTCAGGTTAGGGGAGAGGTTGAGAAGGACAGTCCTTCAATGATAACCTCAGTAATTTAACTCTAACCTCAGTGATTGTTGGTGCATCACAAACTAGCCATCCAGCCAAATGAGCTAACCAATAGGGTAGGGCTTGTTGCAAGGTTTCAATATGTCACTCAAAACAGTTCCAGAGTCATTGGAAAATTGTTCCAGAGTCAGTCAGTGGAGTTAGAAGATAGATAGAGACAGAGGCACACTCTATGCAGAAGGAAAATGGCTAAGGTGAGATGGCTCAGCTAATTGTCAAATGCAGTCAGAAAGCAGGAAGAAGTTCGAGGAGTCAGCAGATGCATAAATGATAGTGTAACTGAGGCTCAGTAAAATGATTAGAGTAGTTGGATAGCTCTGTGTAGTTCCTGAGTCAGGGAAAGTCTCACAAAAATCAGTATGCCATGTTGCTTCCGTACAGTTGTGAGTTCCTCTATTAAAATCTGGCCTGATATTTCTATTTTCAAGTAATATCGCAGCTCAAGCTATTGATAAACAATAAATAAGCCTCATAAATCCAGTAGGAAATTCAGAAGAAACTTCTCTAGCCAGTAATTGATTAGAATGCAGAAATATAAATGATTTGGATGCGAGCATAAGAGGTATAGTTAGTAAGTTTGCAGATGACACCAAAATTGGAGTTGTAGTGGACAGTGAAGAAGGTTACCTCAGATTACAACAGGATCTTGATCAGATGAGCCAATGGGCTGAGAAGTGGCAGGTGGAGTATAATTCAGTTAAAGCGAGGTGCTGCATTTTGGGAAAGCAAATTTTAGCAGGACTTATACACTTAATGGTAAGGTCCTAGGGAGTTGCTGAACAAAGAGACCTTGAAGTGCAGATTCATAGCTCCTTGAAAGTGGAGTCGCAGATAGATAGAATAGTGAAGAAGGCGTTTGGCATGCTTTCCTTTATTGGTCAGAGTATTGAGTACAGGAATTGGGAGGTCATGTTGTGGCTGTACAGGACATTGGTTAGGCCACTGTTGGAATATTGCGTGCAATTCTGGTCTCCTTCCTATCGGAAAAATGTTGTGAAACTTGAAAGGGTTCAGAAAAGATTTACAAGGATCTTGCCAGGATTGGAGGATTTGAGCTATCGGGAGCTATAGCTATAGCCTGAACAGGCTGTTTTACCTGGAGCTTCGGAGGCTGAGGGGTGACCTTATAGAGGTTTACAAAATTATGAGGGGCATGGATAGGGTAAAGAGACAAAGTCTTTTCCCTGGGGTCAGGGAGTCCAGAACTAGAGGGGTTTAGGGTGAGAGGGGCAAGATATAAAAGAGACCTAAGGGGCAACTGTTTCACACAGAGGGTGGTATTGGTATGGAATGAGCTGCCAGAGGAAGTGGTGGAGGCTGGTACAATTGCAACATTTAAGAGGTATTTGGATGGGTATATGAATAAGAAGGGTTTGGAGGAATGTGGGCCGGGTGCTGGCAGGTGGGACTAGATTGGGTTGGGAGATCTGGTCGGCATGGACGGGTTGGACCAAAGGGTCTGTTTCCATGCTGTACATCTCTATGACTATGACTCTATAAGCTCTTGCAGAGTATCATCACAGAGATGACAAATCAAATGGCCTCCTTCTGTGCTGTAATAATGCTGTGATTCTATGATTAAGAGTGGTTGAGGCAAATAGCGTTGCTACATTTAAGAGGTAGCGGGATGAAAGATAACGCTAGCTGAAGCAGGGTGGCAGATGCCTGGGCAGCATTAGCACAGGTATGACCTATTAGGTTCACTGGCCTGATTGAAGAGCTTATGTTCGAAAAATCAACTTTCCTGCTCCTCGGATGCTGCCTGACCTGCTGTGCTTTTCCAGCACCACCCTCTTCGACTCTGATCTCCAGCATCTGCAGTTCTCACTTTCTCCATCTTGTGGCCATACTACCCAAAGAGGGTCAGAAGTCACATGACACAAAGTTGTAGTCCAACATGTGAGGGGGCAACAGTCTGAAAGCTTGTGACTTCAAATAAACCTGGTATTATAACTTGGTGTCGTGTAACTTCCGACCTAATCCATCCCGGGCATGTCCATATCAATACTATTTGAAAACATATAATCACATCTAATCTTGGAAGCACGGGCAGATTCAGGCCTATTAAGGCTCCTGAGGTACAGTGGTACTGTCCCTTCTTCTGAGCCAGGAGACCTGGGTTCAGGTCCCACCTGCAACATCTCTGAACAGGTTGATTCAAAATCTATGTATGTACATTTGTAACACATGGTTTATTGCCAGTATGCCTTACCTGTTCTTGTTTAAGACCATCACTGACAGAAACAATGATAGAGGAGCCACTGTCTGAGCTCAGAGATTAAAAATAAGAATTGTCATTTGGATAAGATACCAGAAAGTGACTACATCTGATAAAAGTGAAACCACCTTCAAGAGAGGAGGTTAGGGGTGATACTGCTGGAAAAAAAAGCGAAAAACATTGAGCTCTCCAAAGGCAAGAAAATGTGAAAGGTTCATCCCAAATATCTATAAAGCCTCACGTTGAATTAATGTTTTGTACAAAAGAGATAGTGCATATACTTAAGGATTTGCTACATTTTTAACACAACCAGGATATTTCAAGTAATACTGCTTGACCATATGAAATGAATAGCAACATTTAGATAAAATAAGAACATCATTAACCTGACAATAAATTGCTCAGCACTGATGGTCGACTGTGATGGGTAAGAGGTTTTCTCATTGGCTTTGGTAGCTGGTTGGCTGGAGAAGGAAATGGAACTGATGGCTCCCAGGTTGAAGTTACTATACCAATTAAGTAAGCAAAGCTGCTCATCATAGAACTTGATGCAACCTTTGACATCACAAGTCACTATATACCTGTAATGAACAGCAAAAATGCAGTCAGCATCATACAAATATAAACAATTTAATGCTTTTGCTGATAGATTTGACTTAAATAATATTTCAACACTATTAGATTAAAATAATTTCCCCAACATCATACAGACAAAGCACATGCTTACGTCTGTATACAATTAATTGCCCTAACCTAGAACAGGTTGTTAGCCTGAAGCCATGTCCTACAGCTTGAGGTGCAAGTGTTTAACTGACTAGGAATCTTTCCAGCTGTTCTCAACACCCATTTGCAGGTTGGTAATCAATCGATGAGGCCAAATCATAAATGGTCTTCATGAAGTGTGGCTTGAATCCTGAGTTTCTTGTCTCAGAGACAAAGATGCTGCCACTGAGCCTCATTTAAGCATCATTGCTATCACAAAAATAATAAGATGGACATGTAGATGCAAACTTCATGTCTTTAATTTCCCATTCTAAAATGAAAATAACAAATACCTTCCTAGTTATTAAAGCCACCACTCAGCTCCTTCTATCAGCTGCAGCACTTTTAAAAAGACATTGGTGGAAGATGCCAATGACACTACTTCCTTATCAGAGTCAAGATGTAGAGGTACTCCTAGCACTTGAGATCAGAGCAGAGATCACCATAAATGACCAACTTATAGAAATATCGAGAAGTGTGTTCTTTCAACACCATAGAAGAACATCAGACAGAATCTTCACAGCCCTGTAAGCTGCATGGCTGTGCAACTGTTCTGAAGTTCCAAACGCACAGAACGCACTCTGAATGGCATGGGAATTCATGAACCAGTTAGGAAAATAGGGTGATATCGGAGAAATGAGATTCTTGATGTCCAGAGAAGAAGGTCTGATTCTTCAAACAGACTTTGAATAATAAGACAGAAGTCTCCCTAGGGAGCAGTGAGTAGTTGACTGCACTATTTGCACACTTTAGCTTGTCATTATTACCTAATCTCATCTCATTGATATGCAGTTTGTGTCGTGAGCCAGAGGGAAACTAAATGGTGATAATTCCCAATATGAAACTCAGACCTGGTGACAAGTATTCCTGATGAAGGGCTTTTGCCCAAAAAGTTGATTCTCCTGCTCCTGGAATGCTGCCTGACCTGCTGTGCTTTTCCAGCACCACACTCTCGACTGGTGACAAGTATCCCCTGTAAGCTGCATGGCTGTGCAACTGCTCTGAAGTTCCAAGCGTACAGCACGCACTCTGAATGCCATGCTGATGTAGTGATATCTAATTCTGGAAGTCACAGCCACAAAAGAAAAATTAGGGGAAACTTAGCCAGCAAATCCACTTGCTTTTCCAGGCCTCCATCTTGGACAGCAATCCCCAAAATCTTGTGGTACTCTCCACATAACCACCCATTGCCCCCATTCACAGTGATTGGCTTTGGACCCATATCAACCTCTCTACACCTTGGCATATCTCCAAAGCACTCACAATTTGGTTCTGCACAATAATGCTGAGCTTTGGAGCGCACTAATGCTACATTACTGCCATTTCATGGATTTAACAAGGATGCATCTCAGAATTCCTTCTTTACTTCTTAATGCACACTCACTCTGCATCTACTTGTATCTCTGCCTTACTTGACCGTTTTCCATTTTGCAAACTCCATCAAAGTTTAAAGGCTCATAGTACTCTGTGTCTGTGCTGAAAGGAAAATCATGATAAAAGCAGCTTGTCATGGTTGTCAGAGTGATGAGTCATGTTAGCGGATATGTTGCTGTACAACACTGGGCTATATCAATCTCACACCTACGCTACATGCCAGCAACTTACATGGCAAACACACAGAATGTATTTCAACCAATTGGTCATGTCTCAAAGTCTAAGTGGTATACTCTTCACACAAGCGAAGGGAAAGGCCTTCAGTCAGAGGATCCCACCACAGTAACTAAAGGGCAGCATCGGTTATCAGTCTAGGGGATTGGACATGGTCAGTCAGCTGCTTGGAACAGTCATGATTAAGGGAGCTGTATCACTACAGTCCAGGGAGTGGCTATGGTCACTGATGCAGATCCAGGGCAACTATTTGGACAGTCTCACTAAAGTGAGTGAGGGAGCTGCACAGAGGTCTGTCAGAGATTGGTCAGTATCAGTTGGGGCTGTCGATCCAGTTGGGTGTCAGAGGTGTGGGCCACGTCAGTCCTGGAGTCATCTCAGTGAAAATCAAGTGGGTTATCAGGAGGCACTGAAATGACAGGGAATTTGGGGAAGTGAGTCTGAGTTGAAAACCAGAGCTGAACATATGAGGCGGGTGGGAAGACATCTCTATCACCTCTGTGAAGCCAAAGTAATCACGGGTGACCTGAAGAGTGGAATCTGTGGGCAACAATTCATAAAGACATTCTAAGATCTCATAGGCTGCACAATGGCACAGAACTGACTTCCTCTCCCCTATTGTTATTATGCTCTCGTATACTATTTGCCCTTTCTTGGGTCCAGTGAGGTGGCAGGAAAAGTAGCAATGATCAAACAGCACTCACAACCTCCTACTGTATTTGTGTGATATGGCTTGTACTTCGGATGTCATGATGGTTGAGTGGCTAGGTAGAATAGCCATGGGGAATGCAGGCTTACAGGGAGAGGTAGGTCTGGTGGGATGCTCTTCAGTGGGTCAATGTGGATTCAATGGGCTGAACGGCCTATTTCCACACTCTCAGGATTCTATGGTTTCTACTCTACTGCATTCATTGGTATAAAATCCACTGTAAAAGGTCCACGTGAACACATTTTATGAACCTGCTTGGCAAAGCAAAGATTATTAAACTGTGTGATATGAATGACTGCCCACATTACTAAGGACCTGTCTTGTTATATTCCCACACAGGTTCATTGGAAGCATGACCAATGGATCTAGCCACAGACAGGGTTATTGTCACTGTTATTGTGATGTAGAGGTACAGGGAGTTAGAGGAGTATCAGATGTGCCAAGAAGCCGAGAACCAGCGCCAACCTCCAGGAGGCACCAAACAGTCTCAGCATAAAGATGTCTCAGTTGAACATCCCCTCAGGATTCACAGTACATGAGGCCAGAGTCTATCATCCTCAATGCCGTTTCCTCCAGATGAGTGAGGCACAATGTCACCACAGACTGAGTATACTCTGGGGCTCTGTAACAGAACTATGTCAACTGCCAGTGTTGGACCCACGACATGAATGAGTGGGTGGCCATCCTCTCCCAGTTCCTTATCACTACTTGGAACAAAGTTTATAAACATACTCCTTCCCTGTGTTTATAATTCCACTAGTGAAATGATGTATAAGCATTCTTATGTTAAGAGTTAATCTTTGAAAATTATTAATTGAATCACAAGGTCCCCCTGAAACAGTATTTTTGGAGTCCAGTAGCAAATAAATTCCTCCAGCAAATAATGAGAATTTTTTTCAGCATTAACAATACACACATTTTTATTTTTGGAATGTGCATCTTTGAAATATGTACTATACAAGAAACCAGTTTTGTTAAGGGACCAGAAATTAAATAAAAATATGCATTTTCTCATGCTGAAGAACAATTTTGAATGATTACACATCTGAATTCTGCAAAGAATTCACTGCTGATAGCCTGCCTTTCCCTCACCTGTCAGACACAGTGACCACTGTAATGCTATCACTTTGTAGATTCATCAGTTTTAGAGCTTTTTTTTTGTATGATTTTACTGCATCAAGTTGAATTTGTGGTGCGCTCACTGTGTCCCAGATAACCAAATTCCCTGCGGAAGTAGCAGTAAGTACTTGTGAAGGAGTCAGATGAAAAACTGATTGACTGTAGAGTCCGACAATCTTGTTAAATGTCTGTGGAAGAAAAGATATTGGTGGTAAAATTTAAGCAGTAAACCAGCTGACCATAAATAGATAAATGCCAATCTTCCAACAACATTCATTATCAGTGAGTAGCTCGTTAAAAATATTGAGAACCACTGTTGAAAAGTTATTTACAGTACATGATCTATATGATTTATTTCTTTGTCTTTAAACCTCTTCAATCTTTAAGCCGAATGCCTGTTCTAAAGTACTAGCCTCTCAGCTCATAGCAGCATGCAGAGGGCTTTCTTGGTGAGCTGGATTTAAGTTTCACATGCTTCACAAGTGTATAATAACATTTCTGAGCAGATTGGAAAATAATTCTGATTCTTGGGGGGAAAATGAACAGGTTACTAAGTTGAATGATCAGACATGATCAAAATGAACGGCAGAGCAGACTTGAGTGGCCAACTCCAACTCCTATTTTCTAAGTTTCTATTAGAGATTGCCCACCAGTAGCTCTTCCCTGAGTTTTCTTCCCACTGTCAGAAAAGCTCAGAGCTTTTTGTGGTACACCTGAATCAGAAACCACACAAAGATAGACATGAACAGTATTTTTAAGGTGTTTATAGCTCTTTTGTGGAAAAAGTTATTACGTGGCAATTAATTGAATGATTTTGCTTTGATTCTGTTCCACATACTGACTACTCTATAGGAAAGAGAAAATGCCTAATCTCTAGTTTCAATGCAGGCTTGTTAATTTAAAATTGTGAATAATTTTCAAAACACTGCATGGATTGTGAAAAATACAGAATAGCTTGTCTGCAGAAACTCAAATTAATTTTGCCTTTCACTTATAATATACATATAGCTTGAATCAGTTATCATATAGAAATTGAATAATTAAATATTAATACTTACTTCATCCGTAAGGATTGGTGATGCAAATTCCAACTGATTGTCTTTCTATAATGCAAAACAGATTTTATTAATGCAGAGGTTTCTATCAACAGTACTGTACATAATTTCATATTTATTTGGATTTGCATTGCATTTTGAATCTGAAATGGACTGTTTTTGTTAAGTAAAAGTATTAAGAGATTGAATTGAATTGATTTTATTATCACGTGTATCGAGGCAGAGTGAAAAGCTTTGTCTTGCGAGCAATACAGGCAGATCAGAGTTAAGTAGTATAGATAAGTAAATAATAGGTAAACAGCGGCAAAAACAAAAGCACAGGTACAGGCGAATGTTAGGAGTTTGTGAGTCCATTCAGTATTCTAACAACAATAGGGTAGGAACTGTTTTGAAACCGGCTGGTGTGTGTGTTCAGGCTTCTGTACCTTCTCCCTGATGGTAGAGGTTATAGAAAAACATTGCCAGGGTGAGATGGATCTTTGAGAATACTGGCAACCTTTCCTTAACAGTGGGCCTGGTAGATGGATTCTATAGCTGGGAGGTTGGCCTTTGTGATTGTCCAGGCCGAGTTCACCACTCTCTGTAACCGTCTCCAATCTTGAATGGTACATTTGCCATATCAGGTAGTGATACATCCAGATAGAATGCTCTTGATGGCGCAACTATAAACCTTGGCAAGGATATTCACTGTCATGCCAAATTTCCTCAGCTGCCTGACAAAGAAGAGATGTTGCTGGGCTTTTGTAACCAGTGCATCTACATGAAGAGTCCAAGAAAGCTTGTTGTGGATGACCACTCCCAGGATCTTGACACTGTCCACTTGTTCCACCACCCTGCTGTTAATGTTTAGAGGGGGCATGAGTAATATCCTGCTGAAAGTCAATGATGAGTTCCTTGGTTTTGCCAGCATTGAGAGCTAGGTTGTTCTCAGTGCATCATTTTTCCAGGTCTTCCACCTTTCCAGGTCTGTTTTCATCACCATCTGAGATTTGACCAACTATGGTGGCGTCATCAGTGAACTTGTAAATGGCGTTAGTCTGGTATTTGGCGACAAAGTCCTGGGTATACAATGAGTACAGTAGTGGGCTGAGTACGCAACCTGGGGGGGCTCCAGTGTTGAATGTTAATGAGGATGAAATATTGTCCCCAATCTTCACTGATTGTGGCCTGTGGATAGTGAAACTGAGGATCAAATTGTAGAGAGTGGGGCTTAGTCTGAGATCGCATTAGTAGGGGAATGGGTCTGGGTGGGTTACTCTTTGGAGGGTCGGTGCAGACTTGTTGGGCTTAAGAGCTTGTTTCCGCATTGTAGGGAATCTAATCTAATCTAATCTCATTACTAAGTTTAGTAATCAGTCTCAAGGGGATAATAGTGTTAAAG
Organism: Chiloscyllium plagiosum; assembly: GCF_004010195.1. Lineage (NCBI taxonomy): Eukaryota > Metazoa > Chordata > Chondrichthyes > Orectolobiformes > Hemiscylliidae > Chiloscyllium > Chiloscyllium plagiosum. The sequence continues at coordinate 25,889,305 of NC_057734.1, read as the reverse complement.
GCTGAACTGTAGTCAATGAGTAGGATTCTTACGTAGCTGTTCTTGGTGTCAAGATGTTCTTGGGAGGAGTGAAGGGCAATTGATATGGCATCTGATGTGGATCTGTTGATTCAATAGGCAAATTGGAGGGGTCAAGAATAGTGGGGAGGCTGGAGTTAATTAATACCATGTTCAGCCTTTCAAAGTATTTCATGACCACTGGGCTGTAGTCATTGAGACATGCTGCTGAGCTTTCTTAGGCACAGGGATGATGTTGGCCTCTTGAAACAGGCAGGGACAGTGGCCTGCTGCAGGGAGAGGTTGGAGATATTCGAGAAGACCTCTGCCAGTTGATTTGTGCATGCCCTGAGTGTATGGCCTGGTACTCCATCTGGTCCCATCACTTTCCTTGGATTCACACGAAGGAAAACTGATCTGACCTCTGATGCAGTGACTGTTGGGATAGGTTCGTCAGGACTTGTCGGAATATGTGTTACCTCTCCACCGAAATTCTGCTCAAAGCGAGCATAGAAGGCGTTGAGATAACCTGGAAGGGATGTGTCATCATCTGCTATCTTGCACTATCTCTTTGTAGAATCTGTGATGTCATTCACTCCTTGCCATAGTCGCCGGGTGTCTGTCTGGGTCTCTAGTTTGGATCAGTATTGGTCTTTGGCTGTCTTAATTGCTCTGCAAAGGTCATACTTGGATTCCTTATATTTGAGTGTGTCTCCTGATCTGAAGGCCTCACGCCTGTTTTAGCAGGTTGTGTATGTCATGATTCATCCAGGGTTTCCTGTTGGGGAACACCAGATGACTTCCTCGGTATGTAGTCCTCCATACACTTGCTGATAAATGGTGCTGGTATACTCGTCCAAGGTACCTGCGGACTGTTTGAACTTGCCTTGTGGGAAAAGATCTGCCACCTTGCCTACCCACAGCAAGGCCACAGAAAATCAAGCCTGTCCAAACCATACAAGAAACACCCAGAATGCCTCAGCATTGACCAAACAAGCTGACAAGGGAAACCAGACATGACCATAGTCACTCGCAGACCAGGGAATACACTTCCCAAGATAAACTAACAATAAGCTTCCTGGACCCGATCAACACAGCTGTCCCAAAGCCATTAGGGCAATCTCGTACCCCAGTGATACCAAAGACGCACAAAGGACAGATCAGACGGAGAGACACCAGAATACCTCGCTCACAGGACAGCAACAATGGAAACACCTTATTGCTTTAAAAGGGACATTCTCACCTACCCTCGAAAAGAGCTGAAATCTCCTGATCCCATTAAAAACTGATTGATGCTGCCATGATGCAACATTATATCTACAATCAGGACATTCTTCTGACAACTGCTTTGCGATTATCACCATTGTAACTGGATTACTTTTACTTAATTATCAAATACATTGTATTTTCCCTATTTTTAATGAGCATCTTTGTACAAGATTCCTATAAAACCTGGCTTGACTTTCAGGTCAGGGAAGAGAGTTCCGGCTACCTGGACAGGCTGTCTGTGCTGTTTCAGCTTGGTCAATTTCTCTTCCACGATATCGCTGTGTTAATAAACTGTTTGTTAATTTCACTTCAATCTGTGTTTTGTGATCTCTGCTTTATTGGGCTAATTTCTCCAACATGGTCTGATCAGCCAGTGGAGTTAGGCTATAAATCAGCCACAATCTCATGGCTGGTGGGCTGAATGGCATATTCCTGTTTTTATGTTCCTTTTATATGCAATCTCTCAAAATGTTTCTTAAAATTAAATGCCAATTAATGTTTCTGATTGCTAGTTATAAGGAATATCAGTGGAGAACAAGCAAGACAGATTATTCAGTAACAACTTCTCCTTATATACTTTCCATTCCTAATGATGAGTTATTACTATAATATGACAAGCTGGCATAGGTAGCTTCCATTTTAAATGATTGCAGAGGAATTTATATACTGGAACCTTAATATTCAGGAAAGAATACATGACATTCAAAGAGTGCTAAAGCACCCTGCAGGGTCTGTCCCAATTATTTGCTGTTGTCTCATTGTGCTTCAACTGAAGATCACAATTGATGTTAACTCTTCATATGTAATGGACATCAAATAATGCACTAAAACAAAAAAATTCATTAATTTTATTCAACATTTTCTGCAGTTGAGCTGGAACAGACAAAATGTTATGAATATCCTTAACTGATCTTAGGAATTAATAAGTAGCTACAATTATTTGAATTTCCTAGCTAGTGCCATCCACAAGAGGCGCTTGAGAATGGTCTTGAAGAGACTGGCAATACTTGCAGCTAAACATCCCAGTTGCTTGATACATCAGATTTCCTGCAAACCGCATAAGATCAATTTGGATGTATAAAATAATAAGGAAATAGCCCAGGGATGATCACCAAGTTAGTTATACATATTTCAAAACCTTGATAAATCCTATATAAATGAAAGTCCCTTTTAAAAATAAAAATTAAGTGACAGTGATGTATGTTAAATATTTATAGTAAATTATACAGTTATCCAAGTTTTGACTTTTAGACAGAACTGTAAACTACAAGCCTTGATCAGAAGCCTTTCTGTAAATGTCAGCTCTTATTTGTACCCATCTTCTAATATATGCCAAACAAAATAAAAACAGGTTGCTTGAAGTAAATAACTGGGTCACATTCTGTTAATATGCAATTAAACTCACCCAAGTATAGAACACGACTTCAGTTTTACTGTTGCTGAGCAGTTCAGTATTATCTTCAGGATTAAAAAGTACAAATGTCTGGAAAAAAATGCAACAGGGAAACTTATGCTTATAAGTCAACTCCAAATAATTATGTGAAAAATTACCTTAGATCAAAATAAATAAAAATCAAAAATCATTTCCAATCCAATCAATTAGATTAATTTCTGATTACTGCAAATTATAGTGAAGCCAAACTAAATTACACAAATGGCAGATCCAATGCTAATACTGCAGCACAATAATTAGTTTTAGAAACCATAAAGTATTGACATTAGAAGGTAAATTTGGTAAATTTATGATGAACTGGTCACATTCTCAAAACAAATTAAGTGCATAATAGCAACATATTAAAATGAGTTTTGATGTAAGATAAATATGAAAACAACTGAATTGAACTAAACCTTTCAAATATTTGATTATAAGACAAATATGCTTATGTAGAGAAACCTATTAATTTGCCTTTGTAAGAGTCAAATGAAGCCAGATATAAAATTATGATCAACACATATTTATCATATGTTAAAAATATTATTTCTGCATTAGCTTCCTGTTAGCACTTTTCCATTATAAATTCCACATTTATAATGGAAACAGCTTATCTAAACATGCAATACAGTAATTACAACTGCTCCTAAATAAAGCACAGCAGGGGAAACCTAATTAAATCGTGACAAATATATCTTCAGTACACTGTTCTGCTATAAATGTGGGCACAGAACATTATAAAGACAATGTAGAATATATGGAGCAAAGTCAGAACTGAGCCATATTTGCACAACTGTTCCAATTATTCCAAGCCACCTTAATTCACTTTGTGTGCCAGCAACATTTGCTGTTCACCAAATACAAGAGTTTTAACATGAGTACATGGGTGCAATTGGGTGTTGTTGTGGAGATATTTTGGTTGCATTAATAAAACAGTTACAAATCTCAACTACAATCCATTTCACAGGTTTAACCAGTCAATTCTCCTAAGCCTGTTTTAAATTGATCTTTCATCAGATCACCCTCATAAAGAAAAGCCTCTTCTCAGGATGGAGGACAATACATTGTATCTTTCACCCTAGCTGACCTTCAGGCTTGCTCTGGCCCGACGAGAAGGCATGTCTGTTAATAAGGCTGATTTCCAAGCAAAAACAATTATGGATGCTGTCGATGTCACAGAATATGTGGAAAACCCAGACATTCAGGGCTGAATTTTGGAAGGAAAGCGGTGCAACCCAGCAGTGGTGCAGCTCAGCAGCAGTGCAGCCCAGCTGTGGTGCAACTCAGCATCAGTGCAGCTCAGCATCAGGGGGTGCAACCCATTACTGGTGCATCCCAACAGCAGGGGGTGCAGCCCAGCAGTGGTGCATTCAAATGTAGTATAGCCCATCAGCAATGTAGACCAGCAGCAGTGCAGCCCAGCAACATTGCAGCTCAGCAGCAGGGGTGGGCCTCAGTAGTGAGTGCTGCCGGGATTGCAAGCAGGAGCAGGAAGAAGATCAATGGCCACTGGAATGTGATAGAGCTTTAGGATGGGGAGGAATGTGGGAACCCATGGAGAGGGAAGAGAAATGTAGGGGAGATTGTATTTTGAAAGACAGGCAATGAGGAATCAAGAGAAGATGGCATCTTGGTGACAGGTGGCTCTGATGCACACAAGGAAACTTGTGTTTCCCTCCACCTCATTCCTTTTTCAAATTGGCCTCAGAAGCTGACCTTCAATTATTTATTTAAATGTAGTGGGAGCCCTGATGATTTCAGTGCCAACTCATCTTGTGTGTTATGAATGACAATTCGGGGGCTGGCTGAAAGGATTGTGGCCTTGCATTCAAAATACCCCTGCTGCTGAAAATATGCCCAACTGTGGAACGCCAAATTCAGTTCCAGGTTTCCTCTGCACTACCTGGAGAGATACTTGCTCCTTTCGCACCCATGAAGTGCTAAGCAGGAAGATCCATGAGTAACCTGCTCAACTTGTTCCAATTAAGGCCCTTAAGTGGTCAAGTTAAGAGGCCCAACTCACCACTGGTATGATTACCTGCCTTCCTGGCATGTGAGAAAAGTAACTGGTGTCTTAATAGGGAACCAGGTCGAGCTGCCATCTGAGTTTGGTGAGGAGGCCTCCATTTGCCTGAGTGTGAGGAAAATAAGGAGCAAAGTTTGGGGTAAAGGGGATAGCCATTGAAAACCATCTACTACCCTTGCCTCCAACCTCCCTGAGCCCCTCTGTTTGAGAAGAAGATTGACATTTGCACCATTTCAACCACTTATCGCTCAATACTGATGATGTATAGGACCATGAAGCTGCTGGCTTCTGATTAGAGAACAGCTTCTAGCAGTGGGAAGAGGGAGTTTCGGTAGTGAGGCTTCTGACTGGATGAGAAGCTGACTGGGTCAGTTGTTGAAGCACACATTGGTGTTTGATCCAGTAAATGTTTGCCTGGCTGGGGGTGGGGGAGCTAATTACCCCTGAAGTCACCTACAGTTGCACTAAATTCCAGACCGGAATCAGTTGTTTCTTCATAGTTGTGTCTGAAGGTTATAGGTTTGTAAGCATGTAATCTAAGATGACAGTACACTACTGAGGAAATGGTGTATTATCAGCTTTGGTGCCTTTCAGATGAATACTCAAACCATCTTCCACCTGCTTAAGTGCAAAGTAACAATTTCATGTCACAAACTGAAGAAAGATAGGAAGTTCTCCTGCTGCCATAGTTAACATTTCTCCCTCTAAACAATACTGCTAAACATTAAGTGATCATTCATTTTCATTGTTGTTAGGTCTCACTGTATGCAGAATGGCAGCCATGTTTATCAATATCAGAAAAAGGTCGCTGCACCTCAAAGCTACTCATTGCAATATGAATTGCTTTGAAATAGTTCAGTGACTTAAACTTAAAGCAAACATGTTTAAGTTATCGGCTGTGGTTGAGTTCGTAACACGCTCACCTTGTCAGAAAATTTCAAGGCACCACTTCAGATTCTTCTACTTAAAAAAGTCCAGACTGACACCTCCATGCGGTACTTCAGTTGAGCTGTATGTAATGTCAGAGGTGCAATCTTTCCGATCAGATGTTAAACCAAGATTCATTCTGCCTTGTAGGATGTGAAAGATCTATGGCAGTATTTTGAGGAACTACAGGGAGTTCCCACCAGATTTGGCCAACATCACACAAAACAACAACTAATATATGCTCCCTGTTTCACTGTATGTAAATGGAGGCAAGAATATTGACAGCATATGGCTGAACTTCTGCTCTGTTACCTCAGAACCAGAGATTCTCTGTGTAGGAAAACAAGCCTCCAAGAAATGTTCCATAATATTGTAAGATAAGGAACAGAGTTGAGCCATATGGCCCCTTTATTCTGCTCCACCATTTGAGAAACAATGTAAGACTTTGAAATGACAGCCGTACACAACATGAGAATTTCATCTACAATGAGTATGGTCTTTGACTTAATTTTAATGTACCTTAACTGACACAAAAATTGTAATTTATGATGACGTTTTCAAAACGTACCTGAAAGCTAAAGGCTGGACTGAGGTCCACAGAACAAAGTGGTCCTTTTGTTTCTGAAGTCCAGTCCCAGATGGACACGCACTAAAAAAAAGTTCAAAATGTACAATTTCAGGCAGTGAATAATTAATGAAGGACAAAATTCAATTTCCTTTGCAGCAATAAAATTTTATATCTTTGCTTGAATCTCTCCAATCAAACATGCATTCTCCCAAAGCATTGAAATGAATCTAACCAAGATCCCAGATTGAATTCAATGTGTTCGTGATGGATCATTTCACCTCACCCTCATTATCCAGCTCAAAGGGATAGTCCTCCCTTGTTTGCGTTCATAACAATCCTATCATAGTCACTATTCCCACCCTGCACTCTATTGTCTCACAAGAATTTATTTCTGCCTCCTCCTCTTTATTATACTCATGCTCTTTCAACTTCATTTTGAACCATGGGCTGGGATTGGGACTGGAACAGGAGCAGAGGTACTTTTAAACAAATTCACCCAGAAAGATTATGAATCCCCCAACCCGTCCAGAACATGCTAGAATATTCAAATTGAGAATGAAGAGGGAGAGTCAAGAACCTTCTCACCTAAATTAACATCCTACCTTGAGGATCTTGCTAACAAACTCAGGGGGGAAAGGAGGTCATTTTCAATTTCTAAACAATCAAACCTGACTGTGTGGTGCACATTGGTGGACAGCTGTTGGGTTTACTTCGGAAAAAAAATGTTTCTACACAGAGAACTTTGAAAACTGGGAAATCAAGTTCCAGTTGTTTCATTGACCATTTGGTCATCTTGGACACTTCTTCCACAAGGCAGCAGCAGGCCCATCATGGCTGCCATCTGCCGTTGCCCTTTGTGCTCTAATTGGTTGCTGAACATGCCTCCAGCCCAATTTAGGCTTTGAAGAGGAAATTACCTGAGGAATTCAGAAGAATTGAATGGTTGGGACACAGAATTTAACTGGTTGCCCAAATTAAAAATCAAGCCGCTGGAGTTAATTTCTAAAATAAGCCATTACTTCTCTTCCCTCAATATCTGGATTATGAGAATGCTCACCAGCACCTTAGATGAGTTATAATTTCCTTCAATGAATCATTGAGAGACCAAACCCACTGTTATTAATTCAATATCCCAGGAACAGCTCCCATTCTCTTCACCAACCAGTGATTCAGGTTCTGACATCCTTCTTAACCTTGAGCTGACTTTCCAACTCATTACTCATCCATCACAAATATTGGTTACTTTGCCCCATGTAACATCACCCACCTCCATGCTTACGTCAGCCCACTTGCCACTGAAAATTTAATCCATGCCTCAGACACTGGTGGATGCAATGATTCCGATGCATTTCTGCTAAACCCCTAATATTTCATTTTCCATCAAATTGTCATCACAGAAACCTCTCCTGCTATTCTACTAAACATTTTACCAAAAATTGGACAAGTGTCAATTTTAGGATTATCATCGAGGGTTTCACTCTATTTGTTCCAGTGGGTCCTCTCATGCAATTCTTCATGCCTTTCCTCATTATTTATGTAGCACAGCTCTATGATGCCCCACTTGTGCTATGGTGTATTTAGCAATGGCAGAAGTATCTGCCTCTGCATGGACTCCCAGCGCCAGTACCATATTTAAAACCCAGCTGTACACCAGGTTATGAGCTACCAACCTGGAGCTGCCCTTCGCAGTTTTAGATTACTTACAGCGTGGAAACAGGCCCTTTGGCTCAACAAGTCCACACTGACCTGCCAAAGCGCAACCCACCCAGACCCATTCCCCTACATTTACCCCTTTACCTAACACTATGGGCAATTTAGCACAGCCAATTCACCTAACCTGCACATTTTTGGACTGTGGGAGGAAACCGGAGCACCCGGAGTTGAAGGGCTACGAAATAAAGAGAAGTTTCTGAGGGCACGTGTGGAGCACAGGTAATACTCCATTACAAATGCAGCCTCATATTTTCATTATCACCTGTCTAATTGAATGTCATTTACAGGAGTCAAAGCTACACAGATTACTCATCCTTAGCAATGCTCTCTTAGAATTGTACTTAAGGGAGTACTACAATTTTCCTAATGCCCAGCATAACATTGTTCAATGTGAAAGCATCACCAAGTGGAAATGGTTGAAAATGTTCACTTTCATTCAACAGCAAAAGCAAAGAGGAAACATACAAAGAAAAAGCTGCATTTGTTTTGCAAAAAGACAATGAATGATTACGCCCAGCTCACATCTACAGGCATTGGGAGTCAATTGAGTCCTGTCTGGCTTGTTGTGTCTGATGCTGCACTGCTTGACCATGCTGAAGGTAATGAGCCTCCTGCTCAATATCCTCCCCTGCCTCCTCAAAGACTGCTGCCACTCTCCCAGCTCTCCAGAGTCCATTACATCCCCTTTCTGTCTGCTCCAATTGTGCAAAGCTCAGCCTGCTAGAATTTACCACACACTTTGTCTGGACTATAACCCAAGGCACTTCCAGACCAACTCAAGCATCAGAATCTCATCTTCAGGAGACCTGTTGTCTCTACTATGGTGGCCTGGAGGAACAATGGGTTGCATTGGACAATGGACTGCTCCCATCTTCCCTGTGACTTAATTGTGTTGGAGGTGGGTGAGCGGCAGGGTTCAGGTATAATACTAGCCCACCTAATTAAATGTTCTTCCCACCTCCATATTCACAAGAGCAGGATTCACCTACAGGCAGTGAAGAGTGACAAACTTCAGGAAGAAAGGTGGTGAGATCACTGCAGATGGCCAAACTATGTCCTTGTAAATTTCTCTTGTTTCAGGAACCAATCTTTCAAATTAATTGCATACATTGTTTTGCAGTTTAAAGAAAGTGAAATAGGGAAGCCAAGGGATTATAGATCAGTTAGACTAATGGCTGTTGTAAATATATAACAAAGGACAGAATGATTGAATATCTTGAAAACAGTCAGCTGATCAGGGAAAGCTCGGGGAAGCCATGCCTAAAAACTTGATCAATTGTTTTGAAGAGGCAACAAAAAGAATGTCAATTATTGTTATTTGTATGGCTTTCCAGAGATAATCGGTAAAGTTCCTCATTAAGAAACATTCAGTTGGAGTCCACAATTTTGTGGGAGAGTTTTATTTCATTTAGTCAAACTCCATAAAACCCATACCCCACTATTCACCTTTTTCTTCTCAGAACTGATCTTACATATAACTTAATATTTTTAATCTATTAAATTCCACTGTTCACTGACTCCCCATATACTTATAAAATCAATTTAAATCTAATTTACTCTTAATTAATATATCCATAATTTTCATATTTCTTTAGGTCTCAGCATTCCTTCAGGTCATATTAGATGATAACAGATTCCCCTTTTACTTTTCAGATAAATCAATCTATAGTTAAAAAAAAGCAAATAAAACAACGACAGATTATGTTCCCAAATCTTTCTTTGCAGATTACAGCTCAGAGCTTTCTTTTACCAGAATATCCATCAGTTTCTTAGAACTTGCCGCTTTCTTTGTAAAACAATAGGAGACTGCTGCTATCCACTCATTTCAATTTGCAGATCTCTCCATTCTCCATCAGCTGCCTCAAAACTGCAATATCAACTATTCATCTGTTTTCAGATGGTAGCTCAGTGGATAGCACTGCTGCCTCACAGCACCAGGGACCTGGGTTCAATTCCACCAATGGATGTTTATCTATGTGGTGTGGAGTTTGTACATTTTACTTGCGTCTGCGTGGGTTTTCTCCCACAGTCAAAAGATGTGCAGGTTAGATGGATTAACCATTGGAAATCTATAGATTGGGTGGGATATTCTTTACAGGGTCAATGTGAACTTGATGGGCCAATGGCTTGTGTTCTCATGTAATGCATAATTATTTGCCAATAAACAATATTCTTATTTTCTGGGATAAAATACTTATGCATACGTTATCATAGAGCTAATTATAAAAAGATATTCAAAGAGGTAAATGGAAAACCATAATCCTTTGTGCACCTGTACTGTTCCCCTGCCAACTGTTGCTAGGTACTTCGCATCCTGAGTCATAGCCATGGCACCAACTCCACCCTCCGGGTGACAATCAAACAGTGTTTGCACAGGTATACTGGAATGCAAAACAGCAAATAGATAGTGATTACAAAATAGGTATGTTCAACATTACAATTTACATAATTGTATGCAACACATCGTCTCCCTTTATGATTATGCAAAAAACATATTTTTAGAAACAAATATTAGCTCAGTAACATGAAGTACATTAATACCTTTCGTGTACTCAGCATTATTATCAGGCAGCCCTCCGTCCCATAATTAGATACAAGGCTTTCGCTTTGTAGCTTTCAAAGGCACTTCGAATCATAGAGACGTACAGCATGGAAACAGACCCTTCGGTCTGACTCGTCCATGCTGACTAGATATCCTAACCTAATCTAGTCCCATTTGCCAGCTCTTGCTCCATATCCCTCTCAACCCTTCCTATTCATATACCCATCCACCTGACTTTTAAATGTCGTAATTGTATCAGCCTCCACCACTTTCTTTGGCAGCTCATTCCATTAACACACCACCCTCTGGGTGAAAAAATTGCCCCTTATGCCCCTTTTAAATCTTTCCCTTCTCACCCTAAACCTATGTCATCTAGTTCTGGATTCCCCAATCCTAGGGAAAAGAAATATCTTGTTTATTTACCTTATCCGTGCCCCTCAAGATTTTATAAGCTTTTATAAGGTGACCCTTCAGTCTCCAATGCTCCAGGGAAGACAGCCCCAGCCTATTCAGCTTCTCCCTATATTTCAAACCCCCCCCCAAACCTGGGAACATCCTTGTAAATCTTTTCTGAACCCTTTCAAGTTTCACAACATTCTTCCAAACGCAAAAGAGACATGCCTCCATGAGATATTTTTCCACTTGTTACATCAGCTATTTGTGGCCTGACTGAAACTGCGAAGGTATGAGGAGTACTATTTTCAATCTAATTAGTCCTGGGCTATAGAAACGTGCTGACAAGAAACTAAACTGCCATTATCTAAATTAATTTCTCATAGGTCCTTATGGTAACCCAGGAGAAAGAGAATAGTTGTCTGTGCCAGACTTTAATTCTGATCACGACTTTGTAATGCCTGCCCCAACACAAAATTTATTTTCAACACTAATTAAGCATTTTGACTGATAAACTACCATATTTTTATGTGGATTGAGGAGAGCCAGGCTTTGGATATGTGTAGTACAAAACAATCAAGTCATTCATCGTGCTATCAATGACAGTGATAAATTTTCTGCTAAACTGACAAGCAGCTTTTGGAAGTTACAATGGATCACAAAATGATACATATTGACAGAAGTTGCGTGGTACTGCTATCTATTATTACCAGTTCACTTTTCTACTCATGATCATTTCTGTAACTAACAAAAACCTAATGTTTGCAGCACAATATTTTTTTAAAATATTGCCTTGAAACAAACTTCTGTATTCCCAGAGTCATCCATGGTACTACAAAGTGGTTAAATACACTTTAATGTAATGCCAGTAATCCCATTGCACTACCTGTTGAGGATCATCAACTTCCCAAAAGCAGGAAGGAAATGTGGAAAGAGAATCATCCTGAAATATTCTCAGACATCTTTTAACAATCTGATTAAGTACAGAATTATCAGAGGCTTGAACATATGTTTCCTGTACACTTAAAGTAATGAAAAGGGAACAAATAAAATATTTTAAATGAGTCATTTTAAACAACAAAGAAGTTTCCATATCACAGGGACAGATAGAATCAATTCAAGAATACTGATCATCATTCATTCAAACTTACCCTGAGAAAGTGTCCCAAACAATAACTAGACTCTCTGGACCTTGGTCTGCTGTTGCCACCCATCTCCTATTCCCACTCACAGCTATACATGAAAGTGGACTACAATGACCCTAAAGAGCAAATTTCATTTTGTTATACAAGAAATAAAAAAGAACATGCATATATAAAAAAAAGCTTTAGTTTCTAAGCAACTCGGACATCTGATCTTTTTCGTTCCTTTATGAGATGCGGGTGTCTCCAGCAGGGCCAGATTCGATAATCCATCCCTAACCATCTGAGAGGCTTGCTCACCAATTTCAGTGGGCAGTTAGGAGTCAATCACATTTCCATCGGCCGGGAATTGCATACAGTGAGTAAAGATGGTAGATTTTCTACCCATTACAGGCCATTAGCAAACAAAGGGGTTTTATGACAATCATTTTCATTCCAGAATTACTTAATAATTGAAATTGAAATCCCTTGGCTGTCATAGTGCGTTTTGAACTTGTCTCCAGATCATTAATCCAGGTATCTGAATTCATAGCCCATTAACATAACTATTGTATCAATTATTATTAATGTCTAGTAATACATATCAAAATGTGGCCCCATTATCAATATGTATCTAAGCATTAAACTATTTATCTAAACTATTGCCACATCAATTATTTTAAAGATATTTTTATGATATGAAGTTGAGAGGGTAAATTAAAAATGTTTAGTTGTGAGACACAAAGTCAAGGGAGAGATAATAAACAAATATTACTGTGGATTTTTAAAAACATTACAGCTTAATGAAAATTGAGTGCACTGGAGAAGAAACATCTAGCTACAGCAGAGGACCTTTTGAACATTTTCGCAAAATTGATGTTGGTTAAATCAGTGTATGAAATTAGAAATTAGCCCAGACTATTGAAAGAAGGTAAGGAAGTCACAGCAGAGCTTCAGGCTGCATTTTATTTAAATCCTTTAAACATGGTAAATAATCCTGCAATGTTGGCAAATATTCTAAATTATAAATTTGTAGAAGAAGGAAAAGAAGGTCAAACTGGGTTACTACAGACCAACATGTCTAAACAATGCCAGATATTACGGAGCTCGCACGGGGGAGGGGGGACACAAAAATTTGTACAGAGCCCGTGGGTTAGACTCCTGAAGACTGTAAGCAATTCTGTCAGTGACAAGAAGGTAACAAAATGGAAAACTTGACTGTAAACTGCAAGGAGATAATTGGTATGCTTTATTGCCCACTTGCACATCATTTTACATTTAATTCAAAACAATTTAGCTTGACTTCCCCAGTTTGTTCCATGCCTTTGTAACCTGTCCAGTGAAAGCTGGTGTCTTATATGTGGCTTACTGTGTGCTTACTTTGGATTTAAACAAGATGATTTCGCAGGGCCCTTGATTGATTTTGGAAATTTCTCAGCGTAATATCTTGTTCAGCTGATCCTCTAATGGGATGAAGCCTCCAGCAGGAAATTCAGAACCCAGCAGTAGTGGGTTCAAAGTTCAAACTTCCAATGATTTGACTTGATTTGATTTGATTTATTATTGTCACAGGTACCAAGAGATAGTGAAAAGTATTGTTTTGGATGTTGACCAGATAAGTTATACCTTAAATAAGCACATCAGGGTAACAGAACAGAATGTAGAATATAGTGTTACAGCTAAAGAGAAGGTGCAGAGAAAGATCAATTCTAAGATATGAGAGGTCCATTCATAAGTCTGGTAACAGTGGGGAAGAAGCTGTTTGTAAATCTGTTGATACATGTTGTCAAACTTCTTTATCTTGTGCTTGACGGAAAAGAGCATAACTGGGGTGGGAGGGGTCTTTGATAATGGTGGCTGCTTTCCTGAGGCAGTGGAAAATGTATATGGAGTCAATGGAAGGGAGGCTGGTTTCTGTGATGGACTGTGATGTGATCACAACTTTCTTGCAATTTCTTGGGCAGAGCAGTTGCCATAGTGAACTGTGATGCATCCAGAGAGGATATTTTCTCTGGAAAACTGAGGTCCAGAGAGGCCGCACTTAGAACGACTTCAGTAGACTAAAGTCCTTCAGGTAATGACATTTAAGAAGCTGCCTGAAAAGGAAATGGGGAGGTAGTGGCAGCATGGCAAACATTCACCTTTCTTCATTCTCGAGCATTGACGGGGATATGATGACTGGACTGCAACATCTCAAACCTCAACTGAACCCATTGATGCCACCAAATGAACTTATGCAATGGCAGAGGAGTCTTCTCTCTGGACTTTGGAATATCTATTTGTACTGCAGCAATGTTTATTCGGATAATAGTATTTTAAATTGCAGAGCTTTTTTAAAAAGTATCCAACATAATTGCCAACTGTAACACAGGGATGCTATTCTTTTACATGAGGCCATAAAACCATAAGACAGAGGAACAGAATTAGGCCATTCACCCCATCAGGGAGGAGAAAGTGAGGACTGCAGATGCTGGAGATTAGAGTCGAGAGTGTGGAGCTGGAAAATCACAGCAGATCAGGCAGCATCCGAGAAGCAAGAGAATCGACGTTTCTGATGAAGGGCTGAGGCCAGAAACGTTGATTCTCCTGTTCCTCGGATGCTGCCTGACCTGCTGTGCTTTTCCAGCGCCACATTCTCGACTCATTCAACCCATTATGCCCGTTCTGTCATTCAATGACATCATGGCTTATCTGATAACCCTCAACTCCAATTTCCTGCCTTATCCCCCTACCCTTGATTCCTTTACTGAATAAAACCTGTCTATCTCAGCCTTGAATATATTTAACAGCCCAGCCTTTGCAGCTCCAAGAGAAGAAATTCCTCCTCATTTCTATTTTAAAAGGACAATCCTGATTCTGAAATAATGCCCTCTGGTCCTGGACTTTCCCACCAGGAGAAATGACCTTTCCACATCAACCCTGTTAAATGCCATATTTCAATAAGGTTGTCTCTCATTCTTCTAAACTCAGGTGATTACAGCCTCAAGCTACTCAACCTCTCCTCATAAGACAGTCCCTCCACACCCAGGATCAGCCTATGGAACCTTCACTGCACTGCTTCCAATGATCTTTTTTTCCATTCATTCATGCACCTTTATTAGCTTGCCACCCTGGGCCCATCCCAGTGAGCACCACAATGGTCGTACTAAATCCAGAAGCAGTTGGAAACAAAATGTTAGAATGAAGAATGAACATTTGGACAAGTATAGCTTAGTGTTATGGACCAGAGCAAACCCCTTCAAAATATATTAAGCAGATAACCTAGACCCTAACTCTTTCACATTTTAAAGGTAAGTGTAAAGTGTTGCATTCCAGATGCAATTCGACTGATCAAGCTAGTTAACTTCAAGCAAAACACACTTTATTTTTTACACTACAGTTAAAATATAGAGAAAATAAAAATAAAAGAATTGGCTTAACTGTAACTCAATCAAAATGCTTAACAAACTAATATATATGGTAACTACTACTAAGTAACTGGTCAAATATAGAAACATTCCATAAACACACCCTTGGCAAAGGCAAAGACAGTAAAATAGATTGTCTCACATACAATTCTAGCAGCAGGAAGAAACCCACAGCATTTAGCTGGAACGGAGAGAGGAATAAGAGCTTCCTCATCCAACTTCAAAACCCCCGCTACTGCAGAAAGCTAAAACAAGTTCTATGGGAACTTGTCGCCACCCATTCAGGATGCTTCTATTGTCCCAACTTTTTAAAAAACACCCAATGCCTCACAAGCTGTTTACTGCTATTCTGTCTTAACCTTTATTCATTAAAAAAATACACCTCTTAAAGCCATAGTATTGTAACATTAAACAAGGCCAGTTAGCAGAATTTGTTACAGCTGAATCACTTTTGCCAAATTTTAAAAGCTTTTGGAGAATTACATTGAAACACACATTTACAGCTCAATAATAATCCAGTAGACCTGAGAGAGCTATACTGGTTTTATATTCTCCATGAGCCTCTTCCCACCTTCGTCTAACCCCATCAAAACACTTGACCAAAAAAAAAACCTACATCAAATATTACATACCTGTAAGAGGTGCTGACGAGTAATTGAAAAGTTATTTATGACTGCAGTGTGTGAAGAAGCATAAAGGATCAACCTCCGGTTATCAATATGTAGAGCATGCACTGGAGTGTCTCGATTTATTCCAAAAGACCACACTAAGTTCTGGGAAAAGAATACAAATCTCTTCTATGTGTGTGAATGATGTATGCTGTTAAGAATTAAACAATTGTGTAGTCACGGCAGTAAATATAATGTTGAAATCACAATATGTAAATATCTATTAGAAATTCAGATATCTAAATATTCAACGCAAACATTTATTCTCAGTTGCACCATTTCAAAATTACCTCAAGTAAAAATGCATACCAAAGTAAGTGAATTTGAACTATTTTTCAATCTAATTAATTTGTTTATCAATGCCAAAGTAATGAGGTACAGATGTTAGGAAACTGAGATTGTGGTTGGCACAGTGCATTGGAATGCTAGCATGAGATTACAGCCAGCATCTCTCATCAGATAAGGTCATCAACTCTGATGGGCAATATCCAAAAACAAGTTCACATGCCTCCCAATAGCTTCTTAAAGAACAGTACTGACAACGTTTTGGAAAGAATTGTCAGTTGTCTTAGTGCATGGCATGAAGGGAAAATGTAAAAGAGAAAGGCATTCAATTTGTCAAAGAGAAAATAGGCAATATTTCTTGCTATTAGAATGTATTAATTTCAGAGCATGACAATAACAAAATCATTTCTTACCAAAGAATTTTGTTTAATGTAGGATTTTTCTTCAAACACAGTGTCACAGACAGCAGTCTCAACCAACGATGCATCTGTTTCTCTGGAATCATCCGCTACACAGCTGCATAAATCACTTGTCACTACATTAGGTACACAAAATGCCAGGTCAGGGCGTAACCTCGACGGAGCTGAGAAAGTTCGGGTTTCCTCTGCTGCTTCATGACGAACAGTTCCTTGGCCATCCTTCATTAGGACAGGACAAGACAAAATTAAACATCCAAGTCCTGGTATTCTAAACAGGTGACCATCTGTTAAACACCTTTATATAGCTGGTAATAAATGTTTGAAAATAATTACAAGCCCGACTCTACCTCCTGATATCATCAATATTAGTCAAAACAAAATCGGAGATTATTATTGACCAGATCACAATATTAAATCATAACTCAAATTAATTTATCATTGTAAACAAACCATCGAATAAAACATTCCATATTATGATTAGATTAAATATTCAATGTTGCCTACTGACAACATTAATTGTTGCTCTGAATTAATCCAAATGCCTGTTCAAAATAGTGATCAAACTTGCCTAGTATCTGGATGAGATACTGTTCCCAGAACAATGCAACTACACAAAATCCATCCCTGAACAATGTTTCCTCTGAATTTTCATTGTTCTGGGCCTGTTAAAAACTCCTCTGAACATTACAATTTACCACAGGTAGCTTATATTTTAATGTCACTGAAGCGACACAAAGTTCTGCAAGTTCTGTTCATTTTAATATTTTACTTTCATACTATTTTCCAGGTGGCTGCATGGCCCTTAGAGGAAAGATTGTTCTCCACTTGCTGGTTCGTTCCACTGTCCAAACCTCACAGGTATTAATCCACCTCTCCTCTAATAAGTCACATTATACTTCTAATTTCACACATTCCAAATTGTCTCCTTTCTTCACACAGTTTCCATTCTCTCCCAGTGTCACCTGTCACGTTGCACTGCTCCTCTGACTGGCCTTGGAGTAAATCTTCTCTCATACATCCCAATCTGCCTCTGCTTATATTAATCTGATTCAACCCTTTCTTTTACAAACACCAATCTCCCTGACCTTATACACACTTATTTTATCCCTTTTTACATGCAACTCACCTTTTCTCCTAATTTGAACTTGCTGCCACTTCCACTTATGGTTTCAGTTTTAGCCACTCTCCCTCTAGTTTTTACAGATGAAATTTAATATTCAGACCCACTCTTAGATCAAGTCTGCTTCTTGCTTAAAATGATTGAGGGGCATAGGCATTGTTGGCTAAGCCTTCATTCATTGCCCATCCATAGTTACTTTTGAAAAAGTGATAGTGTGTGCAGACGCTGTTCAAAAGACTGTATAAGGATTTTGATCCAGCAACCGTTGGATCAGTTTTTGCCCAATGTGTACAAGAGGGCTTCCTGACACAGTATGTCAAAGGGCCAACAAGAGGGGAGGCCACATTGAATCTGGTGCTTAGTAATGAACCTGGCCAAGTGTTTGATTTAGTTGTAGGGGAGCACTTTGGAGAGAGTGACCATAATTCAGTTATGTTTAGTTTAGCAATGGAAAGGGATAGGTACATGCCACAGGTCAAGAGTTATCGATGGGGCAAGGGCAATTATAATGCGATTAGGCAAGCATTAGGATGCATAGAATGGGGTAGCAAAATGCAGGGGATGCAGACAATGGAAATGTAGAGCTGGTTTAAGGAACAGCTATTGCATATCCTTGATAGGTATGTCCCTGTCAGGCAGGGAGGAAATGATAAGGTAAGGGAACTGTGGTTTACTACAGAAATTGCATCTCTTATTAAGCAGAAAAATAATGCTTATGTGTTGATGAGGCAAGATGGTTCAAATGAGGCGATGGAGAGTTACAGATCAGCTAGGAAGGATTTAAAGAGAGAGTTAAGAAGAGCAAAGAGAGGACACGAGCAGTCTTTAGCAAATAGAATAAAGGAGAACCCTAAACCTTATAGGTATGTAAGGAATAAAAGGATAACTACGGTAGGAATAGGGGCAGTCAAAGACAGAAGTGGGAAGTTGAGTGTGGACCTTGAAGAGATCAGAAAGGTGCTAAACGAACATTTCTCATTGGTTTTCACTCAGGAAAAGGAGAATATTGTAGAGGAGAAGAATGAGGTACGAGAAATTAGACTAGAAGATTATAAGAGATAAGATTTATAATCATCTAGCAAGCAACAATTTGATTTCAGATAGTCAACATGGTTTCGTCAAGGGCAGGTCGTGTCTCACAAACCTCACTGAGTTTTTTGAGAAGGTGACCAAGCATGTGGATGAAGGTAGGACAGTTGATATGGTATACATGGACTTCAGTAAAGCTTTTGATAAGGTTCCACATGGTAGGCTGTTGGGGAAAATGCAGAGGCATGGGATTGAGGGTGATTTAGCAGTTTGGATTAGAAACTGGCTTTCGGAAAGAAGTGGTGGTTGATGGAAAATATTCAGCCTGGAGTCCGCTTACTAATGGTGTGCCACAAGGATTTGTTTTGGGAACACTGCTGTTTGCCATTTTTATAAATGACTTAGACGAAGGCATAGGTGGATGGATTAGTAAATTTGGAGATGACATTAAAGTCAGTGGAGTAGTGAACAGTTTGGAAGAATGTTACAGGGGGACTTGGATAAACTGTAGAATTGGGCTGAGAGGTGTCAAATGGAGTTTAATGCAGCTAAATGTGAGGTGATGCACTTTGGGAAGAATAACAGGAAGGCAGCACTGGGTCAATGGAAAGATTCCTGGTAGTGTGGATGTACAGAGGGATCTTGGGGTCCATGTACATAGATCCCTGAAAGTTGCCACCCACATTGATAGTGCTTTTAAGAAGGCATACGGTGTCTTAGGTTTCATTGGTAGAGGGATTGAGTTCCAGAGCCACAATATCATGCTGCAATTATACAAAATGCTAGTGCAGCCACACTTGGAAATTTTGTGTACAGTTCTGGTCGCCATATTTCAGGAAGGATGTGGAAGCATTGGAAAAGGTGCAGAGGAGATTTACCAGGACGTTGCCTGATCTGGAGGGAAGATCTTAAGAGGAAAGACTGAGATCTTAGGTCTGTTCTCATTGGAAAGAAGAAGGCTAAGAGGGGATTTGACAAAGACATACAAGATGATCAGAGGATTAGATAGGGTAGACAGTGGAAGTCTTTTTTTCTAGAATGATGACGTTAGCTTGTACGAGGGGGCATAACTACAAATTGAGGGGTGATAGATTTATACAGATGTCAGAGGCAGGTTTTTTACTCAGAGAGTGGTAAGAGCGTGGAATGTCCTACCTGCCAATGTAGTCAACTCAGCCACATTAGGGAGATTCAAACAATCGTTGGATAAGTACATGGATGATGATGGGATAGTGTAGGGGGATGAGCTGAGAATAGTTCACAGGTCGGCACAACATTGAGGGCTGAAGGGTCTGTTCTGTGCTGTATTGTTCTATGTTCTAACAGTGAAAGTATGGCAGAATAATTCCAAGTCAGGTGTGTGGAGGGGAACCTGCAGATTGTGGCATTCCCATGCATCTGATGCTTTGTCCTTCTGGTGGTAGAGGTCACAGATTTGGAAGGTGCTATCTAAGGAACTGTGGTGTGTTGCTGTAGTGCAACCTGAATAGTCAATGGTACGCACTATTACAAATGGGGATGGAGGAGATAATGTTAAAGCCACAGAATCTATAAGTCAGGGTCTAGATTAGAGTGGTGCTAGAAAAGCATAGCACGTCAGGCAGCATCCGAGGAGCAGGAAAATTGACTATTTGGGCAAAAGCCCTTCATCAGGAATTCAGGAAGTCAGCCCAACTCAGTTAGATTTGTTGGTTGGATGTATCCCGCTTTTTGTGGACAGGACAAACCTGCGTAATTTTCATATTGCCAGATAGATCTAATTGTTGTAAGTGCTCTGGAACAGCTTGGCTAGGAGCATGTCCAGTCTGCAGAACAAATTTTCTGTTGCTTTGCCAGAATGTTGTCAGGGCCCAGAGCCTTTGCAGTATCCTGTGCCTTCAGCCACTTCTCGACATCTTGTGGAGTGTATCGAAATGGCTGAAGACTGGCATCAGTGACGGCATGGACCTCTGGAGGAGGCCGAGATAAATCATCCACTCAACACTCTGGCTGAACAACTGCCTCTGCTTCATGTTAAGCACTGGTGTCCTGGGATCCCCTACTACTAAAAAGGAAGCCTCCCCCTCCAGTGAGATAACCAATTGTCCATCACCTCACAACTGGATGTAGCAGGACCTGATCCAGTGGCTGTGGAATTGCTTAGTTCTGTCTATTGCATGCTGCTTACAATCTTTAGTGTGCGAACAGTCTGAATGACAACTTCACTAAGCTGACATCTCTTTTTAAGAGCTGTGTGGTGCTGCATTTCACATGCTCTCCTGCACTCTTCATTCATGGAGAGTATCCTCATGTGACAGTCGGTAAAAACCGACATTGCTGAATAGTGTTATTTATAAATGATGCATGAATCACTTTGAAATTGTACCATCACATTGATGTTAATTATATGCATGCTTGGTTTGTATTGGAGTGTGTATGTGTCACTACCATGTGCAAACTACATCTTCCATCCTGTCCAGAAATCCATCTGGAAAATACATTTGCCCTGTTGTTCAAGCTCTAATCTGCAGAACCTGTTACCTTATACTAGCCCCAGTCCTATGCTGAGAAATCAGCATGCTATGGTGAATTGTTAAACTAATTGAAAATGAGAAATATATAATGCTTCTAGTGATTTCAATATAAATTTACTCAGTCAATTAAATTAAACACATTTAATTTACGATTAACCTGGAAATTTCTATTCTATTGTACAAATAGGTTATCACAAGTTAGGTTAAATACTATACTGATACAGAATGAGATGCTTGCTTGATTTTCCACATTTCGTGCATCTAATGGAAAATATAAAACAGAACCCTCCAACAGCTATATTGCAGAAAAACATCTTGTGTTTTCATTGCAACTTAAATAGCTATCTTTGTTTTTGCATTAATACAACAATAGATCTGAACATAAACGAGTGGTTATGGCAATACATTTATCTGCATCCATGGGAACAGAAGTACATAGAGTATAGCAGTGCTTTGTCTAGTTACTGTAACTATACTGCAACATTTTCCTGATTGTCACAAATTCATGCATACTAATGCAACTTCTTTCTGCTGAAAAATGCTTAATTATGATTTCAAACAAATCAGCAAATAACAGTATAGGGAGAGTATAGGGCAAAGAGATGGCATTGATGCAAAGGATCAAAGTACTTCAATGCTGTAAATATGAATAATTTAGCATGACTTTGAATCTGAAACCTTCAATAAAACAGGCTAAAAGTATTAATTCCAAATTTCAGAAAACTATCTAAATGATTGCACACTTTGAAGTTACACAAATTGGCAAAATCACAACTCCAGAAATGCACAGGAGAACAAACCATGAATTATTGACATGCATATCTTTCTGTTTGTGGGGTAGAAGCTCTAAACAGTTTTAAAACTTAAAGAAAACTATGCAAACTTGAAATAAATTAACAGTATCTACCTGTTCAATATCTTGAGAAGTTGAGGTACTGTCCATTTTTGAATGGCTTCCAGGAGTAGATGGTCTCTGAGCACTGGTTGAGCTTGCAACTGAAGGTCTTACATCCACCTGATCCATTTGTTTTTCAACTTTCATTTGTTCTTCGATATCACTGTCATGTTTCTTCTCTTCAGCTGGATGGGTTTCACTGTCGGCTGATGGAAATAATGACTGACCTGCTGCACTGACTGTTTCTCGACCTTCAGAAACCACTTCATCCTGCAGGTCAGTACTCTGACTGGCTTGGTTTACCGGACTTTCACCTATGGTCACCTCATTTGTAGCTGCTTGTCCTGTGTCTTCAGGAGTTGAAGTACTGTCTTTCTCTTCAGCATTTTCAGTTTCAGAAAAAAAAATAATTTTACGTGAACTTGAACTCAATGATCTATTTCCTTCATTCTGATCAAACTGTTCTCCAACATTCTCCAGTAATCCTTGTGGAGCTTCAGAATGTTTCTCTGCATCTCCACCTGATACATCTTCAGTCAGATCTTGTTCACTTTCAGTCATGTTCAAGCACTAAATTTGCAAAAAAAGCTTCATTAAATAGTCCACAATTCCTAAATAATAAGCCCTCTATCTTAACTCTGTCATCAAAGACAATGAAACTCAAGAGGGTGAGAAAAAGACGAAAACTGCAGCCCAGGTGTGGAGATGCATCAATGAAAATATCATCAATGAGAAATAGACAATTAAGAAGAATTATAGAGGGAGAGAGACATAGAGTTATTGGGAAGGGGGTGCTACAGGCCGGCACCATTAGGAGGTCAAGGCATCTAAGAACATAGAGTCATAAAGTCATAGAACTGTACAGCATGGAAACAGACACTTCAGTCTGACTTGTCCAGGCCGACCAGATATCCTAAATTAATCTGGTCCCATTTGCTAGCACCCAGCCCATATCCCTCCAAACCCTTCCTATTCATATATCCATCCACATGCCTTTTAAATGTTGTAATTGTACCAGTCTCCACCACTTCCTCTGGCAGCTCATTCCATGCACTCATCACCCTCTGAGTGAAAATGTTGCTTCTTAGGTCCCTTTTAAATTTTTCCCCTCTCGTCTTAAACCTTTGCCCTCTAGTTTTGGACACCGACCCCCCCCCCCCCCAGGGAAAAGACATTAACTATTCACCCTATCCATGCACCTCATAATCTTATAGACCTCTATAACATCATTCCTTAGCCTTTGACTTCCGGGGAAAATAGCCCCAGCCTATTCAACTTCTCCCAATAGCTAAAACCCTCCAACTCTGGCAACATCCTTGGAAATCTTTTCTCCCTTTCAAGTTCCACAACATTCTTCCAATAGAAGGGAGACCAGAATTGCACGCCTTATTCCAAAAGTAGCCTAACCAATGTTGTGTACAACCGCAGCATGACCTCCCAACTCCTATACTCAATGCACTGACCAATAAAGGCAAGCATACCAAATGCCTTCTTCACCACCCTGTCTACCTGCAACTCCACTTTCAAGGAACCAATGAACCTGAACAGGTTTTATGAATTCTGAAATGACGTAGCAGAGATGAGGACTTTTAGAATTTGTATCATTTCGCTATCTTTTCCTCACTGCCCTACAAATTTCTCCTCTTTAACTATTTATCCAATTCCCTTTTAAAGATGTTCATTGTATCTTTTGTAAAGAGTACAGTCCAGATCATAATGTGTTGCTCCATAAATTATTTTGTTCTGATGTTGTCTCAACTTTTGTTTTCAATTTCTGACTCTATGAACAGCTTGATTAGAAAAATTGATGAAATAAAAAAACTTTTTAAAAAATAAAGTAGACGCACAGGCTGCCTTGTGGTGAAGTAGTAGAGTCCCTACCCCTAGACTGCAAGAGCTGGGTTCAAGCCCCACCTGCTCCAAAGGTGTGCAATAAAATCTCTGAACAGGTTGATTAAGAAAAATAGGTCAAATTTAAAAATAAAGCAGACTCAGGGATAAGTCTACAGGACCGCTTGTCCTGCACTACGACTAGTGCACTAGTAGGCCACAAGTAAAGGGTCTACTTTGGTGTTCAACAATAAATAACATTCCTTTTCAGTCAGGCTTCCTGAGTTATTACAGATCAACTCTGCCAAATCTCCTCTTCAGCTTCATTGCTCTAAAACACTAGTTTCTTCAGTTTTGATCCATAGTTAAGGCTTTCCATCTGTGCTACTATTTGTGCATCTCCTCTGAACCCTCTCTAAGATTTTGACAGCCTTCTGAAAGTATGGTGTCCAGAAATGGCGACACTAAGTCAGTTAGGGTTTCAGCTAATCATTCATAATGGTATAATTAAGTTTTGGGGTCTGATGGGTTGCATGTGAAGATAATAAAGGAAGTTGCTATAGAGATAGTGGGTGCACTGGTAGTAGTTTCCCGAGGATCATTAGATGCTGGAAAAGTTCCAGAAGATTATAAAATTGTCAATGTCAAGAAGGGAAAGAGACATTACTGAACACCAATTGGCTGCACAGCCACCTGGGAAAATCTTAAGAGTTGACTAGAAAGGATGTCATAGCAGAGCATTTAGAAATAGATAAAATACTCAAGTAGATTCAGCATGGTTTCATGAAAGGGACATAATGTCTGACAAATCTATTAAAATTCTTTGAGGAGGCACCAGGTAGGATAGAGAAAGGGGAACCAGTCATTGGAATATATTTGAATTTCTAGGTGTTCGATAATGTACTGCACTTTTGGCAACTTAATAAGGTAAGAGCCCAGGATGTTGTGTGCAGTATATTAGCATGGATAGAATACTGGCTAACAAATGGGATGGCAACTTGTAAGTAGAGGAATCAGAGCAGGGGCCACAATTAGTTATAATATTTATTAATAACTTGGATGATGGAAGTGAATGTACTGTAGCCAAGTTTGTGGATAACACAAAAAAAGGTGGGAAGGCAAGAGGATATTTAAAAGAGTTTACAGAGGGATATAGGCAGGTTAAATGAGTGGTCAAGAACTTGGCAAACTAAAGTGGAAAAATGAGGGCTATTCTCCCTTGCCTGGACTGAGGCCCGCTGACAACCTCAGACAGCTTCTTGGCTTTGTGTCTGCACTAAATTATACAACAGAGTTGTAATATGTGCCTGGTATCTCTGAATAAGGGGGCAATGCGCAAAAGGGCAAGGCAAGGCTGGGGTTGATATTCCTGATGAAGGGCTTTTGCCCGAAACGTCGATTTTACTGCTCCTCGGATGCTGCCTGAACTGCTGTGCTCTTCCAGCACCACTAATCCAGAATCTGGTTTCCAGCATCTGCAGTCATTATTTTTACCTGGGGTTGATAATGTTCAGGGAGGTTCAGAGAGTGTGAGCACAATGACAGCAAATGGAAAGCCTTGACACCCTAATCCCGTTCATGAGCTGAGTCCATGTCCCTGAGCAGACAGTGTCTTACTGCAGCATTCCAGCGATAGTTACTAGTGCAACCTGAGGTGTATCATGGTAATGCAGAATTATCCTGTAAACGGATCAGACATGTGCCATGTGGGTTTAAAGGCTAGCACATGTCGAATGCCTAGGTCTGGGGTGGGTGTGAGGTACATGTAACTCCTGCCTGTGAGAATGCCTGATGTTGGTGTCCAGTATCCAAAATGAAGGTTCTTTGAAGCAAGTGGTGAGATGAATATGCCAAGAACTTGCTCTGGATTCTGTGTTGAATTTTCCCTATGGCTAGTTTTTATAGCAACTTTGGTAATATCGCAACCTGGGGTAAGTTGGACTGTTAACAAGGCATTTGACTAACAATAATGAATGTCAGTTGGAACTCACTGCTGCCTGGCAAGAAACATCCAAAACCACTTGAGAAAAGCATTCAAGATGCAGTGAAGTGATCTCAACATCAAGATGAGACTCATCAAAAATCTTGCCCAATTCCACCATTCATCTCAGCACAATCCAGTTCATTCGGAGCCTGGTAAGATTTCACCAATATGATTCTTAAGAGGTTTGACAGCATTGAGCCTGAGAGGTTGTTTCCCCTTGTGGGAGGGTACAGAACCACAGAGCATAATCTCAAAATATGGGGTGACTCAGTTAAAACAAAGATGGGGAGGAATTTCTTCTCTCAAAAGGCAGTGAATCTCTGGAAGTCTTTACCACAAAGGGCTATAGAAGCTGGGTTGTTATGTATAGTAGAGACTGAGATGGACAGATTTTTAATTAATTTTAATTTTAATCAAAGGTCAAGGCAGGAAAGTGCATTTGAGGATTATCAGATCTGCTATGATCTCATTGAATAGTAGAACTGACGCAATGGGCCGAATAACACACTTCGGCTCCTACTTTCTATGCTTTTACAAACTAATGGTTTAACGTAATGTTCAAGAAGAAGAATTAGATTAGATTAGATTACATTACAGTGTCGAAACAGGCCCTTCGGCCCAACAAGTCCACACCGACCCGCCGAAGCGAAACCCACCCATACCCCTACATTTGCCCCTTACCTAACACTACGGGCAATTTAGCATGGCCAATTCACCTGACCCTGCACATCTTTTTTGGACTGTGGGAGGAAACCGGAGCACCTGGAGGAAACCCACGCAGACACGGGGAGAACGTGCAAACTCCACACAGTCAGTCGCCTGAGGCGGGAATTGAACCCGGGTCTCAGGCGCTGTGAGGCAGCAGTGCTAACCACTGTGCCACCGTGCCGCCCACCAGTTAGTTCTAAAGAAGGGTCACTGGAGCTGAAATGTTAACTCTGATCTCTCTCCCAAGGTGCTGCCAGACATGCTGAGATTTTTCAGCAATTTTTGGTTTTGTTTTTGTTTCAGATTTCCAGCATCCGCAGTTCTTTTGGTTTTTTTTGTCTTCAGTTTGTCATCCATCCACTCTGAATAATGGCAAGGATACTTTAAAACCCTGGTCGTCCAGGATCTATGATAATGCCATTTCTAGCACTTGATCTGTATGCTCTGGTGTTTCAAGTGCTAGTTTAAACACATCTTAAATGTCCTGAGACCTCCTGTCTCTTTTAGGCAGTGATTTTCAGACACGCACAACCTTCTGGGTGAAAATGATGTTTCTTGAATTCCCTCAAAAACTTCTGTGCCTTACACTAAAACTGTGCCCCCTGTTAGTGACCCCTCTACTAAGGGTAAAGGTTTATCCCTATCTCCTCTGCCTACGGCCTTCCTTAATTAGTTCCCCCTCAGTCTTCTCTGCTCTAAGGAAAATAACCGCTATCAATTCTCTCTGCATAGCTGAATTGCTCCAGCCCAGACAACATAGGATTTATGAGTATCTGGAAAGACGCTGCTTGATTAGGGGCAGCCAGCACGGATTTGTGAGGGGTAGGTCTTGCCTTACAAGTCTTATTGAATTCTTTGAGGAGGTGACCAAGCATGTGGATAAGGATAGAGCAGTGGATGTAGTATACATGGATTTTAGTAAGGCATTTGATAAGGTTCCCCATGGTCGGCTTATGCGGAAAGTCAGTAGGCATGGGATAGTGGGAAGTTTGGCCAGTTGGATAGAGAACTGGCTAACCGGTCGAAGTCAGAGAGTGGCGGTAGATGGTAGATATTCAACCTGGAGCCCAGTTACAAGTGGAGTTCCGCAGGGATCAGTTCTGGGTCCTCTGCTGTTTATAATGTTTATTAATAACTTGGAAGAGGGAGTCGATGGGTGGGTCAGTAAATTTGCAGACGATACGAAGATTGGTGGAGTTGTGGATAGTGAGGAGGGCTGTTGTCAGCTGCAAAAGGACTTCGATATGATGCAGAGCTGGGCTGAAGAGTGGCAAATGGAGTTCAACCCTGTCAAGTGTGAGGTTGTCCATTTTGGAAGGACAAATAAGAATGCGGAATACAGGGTTAACGGTAGGGTTCTTAGTAAGGTGGAGGAGCAGAGGGATCTTGGGGTCTATGTTCATAGATCTTTGAAAGTTGCCACTCAGGTGGATAGAGCTTGTAAGAAGGCCTATGGTGTATTAGCGTTCATTAGCAGAGGGATTGAATTCAAGAGTCGTGAGGTGATGTTGCAGCTGAACAGGACCTTGGTAAGGCCACATTTGGAGTACTGTGTGCAGTTCTGGTCGCCTCACTTTAGGAAAGATGTGGAAGCTTTGGAGAGGGTGCAGATGAGATTTACCAGGATGTTGCCTGGAATGGAGAATAGGTCGTATGAGGATAGGTTAAGAGTGCTAGGCCTTTTCTCATTGGAACGGCGAAGGATGAGGGGTGACTTGATAGAGGTTTATAAGATGATCAGGGGAATAGATACAGTAGACAGTCAGAGACTTTTTCCCCGGGTACAACAGAGTGTTACAAGGGGACATACATTTAAGGAGAAGGGTGGAAGGTATGGGGGGATGTCAGGGGTAGGTTCTTTACCCAGAGAGTGGTGGGGGCATGGAATGCGCTGCCTGTGGGAGTGGCAAAGTCAGAATCATTGGTGACCTTTAAGCAGCAATTGGATAGGTACATGGATAGGTGCTCAAGCTAGGACAAATGTTCGGCACAACATCGTGGGCCGAAGGGCCTGTTCTGTGCTGTATTGTTCTATGTTATATGTTCTATCCTGGTGAATCTCTTCCTTCTCTCCTGCGATCACATTCCTTCCTATAGTTTGGCAACCAGAACTGCATACTGTACTCCAGCAGTGATCTAACGTTCGATATAATTTCAACACAACCTCCTTGCTCTTGTATTGAATGCTTTGACAAATAAAGACACATACTTCTTAAGCACCTTATCTACCTACCCTGCTGCCTTGAACATGCACAAGCACACATGGGTCCCTGTGAACCAATTTACTTCTCAGTTCCTTGTTAATCCTGAAACGCATCATCTCATTATTTTCAGGATTAAATTCCATTTGTCACTCTTCACCCCATCTATATTGTCTTCTAGAGGACAGCCATCTCACCCTGTTACCAATTGAGGCCTTAAGTGAGCCTATTAAGGCCCACTTAATGCCCTCATCCTCATTAACGGCAGTCACAGGGTCCTTTTGTGGGGCAATGGTAGTGTCCCTACTTCTGGCACTGGAGGACCAGGTTTAAGCTCCCCCCCCCAACCCCCACCCACTCCAGCGGTGTGTAATAACATCTCTGAACAGGTTGATGAGAAAATATTTACAACCACAGGTTGAGTTTCCAGCTGCTTGGATTAAGTGTTTCTAACATTTTCCATATTCACAACAACTTCTCCCACAATTGCACTCAACAAATCCTAACCATAGAAGATAAGAAACTAGCTGTTAAATTTGAATATCAATTAAAATATCATTGGAATATACTTATTTTTATTTTCAATTTGCAGTCTGCCTCTCCAGAGATTAAAGTCTCAGAAGTACATCCCTGCTTTTACATTCTAGTCCTCTCGAGATGAATGAGAACATCGTATTTGCCTTCCTAACCACCAATTCAACCTGGAATTTAACCTGCAGAGAAACCTGGACTAGGACTCCCAAGTCCCTTAGTACTCCAGATTTCTGAATTTTCTTCCCATTTAGAAAATATTCCATGTCTGTATTCTTCTTACCGAAGTGCATGAACTTCACACTTTCCCAATCTGTCACTTCTTTGCCTACTCTTTTACCTGACCAAATCTTTTTTGCAGCCTCCCGTTGCCTCAATACTAGCTGTCCCTCCACCTATCTTTGTATCACCTGCAAACTTTGCCAGAAGTCCTCAGTTCTTTCATCCAGATCATTAATGCATAAAAAGTGAAAAGTTGTGGTCCCAACAATGACCCGTGTGGAACACTACTAGTCACTGACTGCCACCCTGAGAAAGACCCTTCTTTTTATCCCCATTCACTGCTTTCTGCCAGAGAGCCAATCTTCTATCCATGCTCGCACCTTGCCTCGAACACCATGGGCCCTCATCTTATTCAGCAGCCTCCTATGCGGCACCTTCTAAAGTCCAGGTAGATAACATCCATTGGCTCTCCTTGGGTTGACCTGCTAGTTACCTCTTAAAAGAATTTGAACAGATTTGTCAGGCATGACTCCCCTTGATGAAACCATGCTCTATTTTCCTGTGCACTTGCATATATTCAGAAATCTCATCTTTCACAATGGATTCCAAAAACTTACCAACAGCCGAGGTCAGGTTAATCGGCCTGCAATTTCCCATCTTTTGCCTTACTCCTTTCTTAAACAGGGGAGTTACATTAGCGATTTTCCAGTCCTCTGAGACCCCCCCTGACTCCAGTGATTCCTGAAAGATCATCACTACTACCTCTGCCATCTCCTTCAGCCATGGATGGTAGTGTGGCCGAGCGGTCTAAGGCGCTGGATTAAGGCTCCAGTCTCGTCAGAGACGTGGGTTCAGTGGGCGGCACGGTAGCACAGTGGTTAGCACTGCTGCCTCACAGCGCCGGGTGTAGTCCATCTGATGCAGGTAATTTATTAATCTTCAGACCTTTCCATTTTTCCAGCACCTTCTCATTAGGTGATGTCCACCATACTCACCTCTGTCCCATCCCAATGCTTTTGAATTTTTGGGTTGTTACTTGTATCTTTCACTGTGAAGACTGACTCAAAGTACCTGTTCAATTCCTCCACCATTTCTCTGTTCCCCATTACTATTTCCCCAGCATCATTTTTCAGCTGTCCAATATCCCCTTTTGACATTTATATATCTGCATATATATTGCAAGAAATTCTTGCAATCTTCTTTTATATTACTGGCTAGCTTACCCTCATACTTAAATCTTCTCCCTTATTTCTTTTTAAATTGTCCTCTGTCGATCTTTGTAGGCTTTCCAACCTCCTGGCTTCCCACTGTCCTTCACCGCATTACAGGGGAACCACAATTATCCAAACGAGATTAGATTAGATTAGATTCCCTATAGTGTGGAAACAGGCCCATCGGCCCAATTAGTCACACCGAACCTTCTTAGAATAACCCACCCAGACCCATTTCCCCTGACTAATGCATGGGCTGGCACTATTTCGTTTGGATAATTGATTATTCGTTAATCGATTAGATGCCTTTCCTCTGGGGCTTGGAGTTTTTAAAGTCTGCTCCCTGTTCAGGAGACTAGGAGCAACAGCACACCGCACGTGTGACCCCAACCCCAACACTGCCCACCGCCCACCCCCAGAACCCCGTCCAACCCCGCCCCCGCCCCCTGCCCCCCAACCCCCACCTGTCTCCGGGGCAGGCGGACTGTATACACACGCACACACACACACCTTTTTACTGCAACTTTTTCACAGGTTCCACATTTGCCCTGTACAGGACAATGTTGGAGAGATTATCTGGGGAAGGGGGGATTTAGGATACACCCTCTGTAGAAGCCCAGGAAAAGTGTGGGGAAAGAGAGAGAGGGCGGGAGGTCAGTCATTTGGAGAGGGTGCCTGTTTAATCATTGTAAACAAAAGACGCGATCACTGTTGGAAACACATCTTTGATGTAATGTTTCTATCAGGACCTCCAGATCTCCTTCGGATAATCCAATGTTTGGATATTTGGTGTTTGGATAATCAAGGTTCCTCTGTACATGCTTTCTCTTTTGCTTTTATGCTGTCCCCAACTTCCCTCGTCAGTCATGATTGCCTCATCCTCCCTTTAGTATGCTTCTTTTTCCTCAGGATGAATTTTTGCTGTGTCTCCCAAATTACTCTCAGAAACTCCTGCCATTGCTGTTCCACTAGGTTCCTGTCTCAGTCAATTCTGGTCAGCTCCTCTTTCATGCCTCTATAATTGCCTTTACTCAACCATAATTAAGTTACATCTGATTCCAGCTTCTCCCTCTCAAATTACAGAGGAAATTCTATATCATGGTCACTGCCACCTAAGGATTCATTCACCTTAAGCTCCCTCGTGAAGCCTATCTCATTGCACATCACTAAATCCAGAATTGCTGTTCACTAGTGGGATCCCCCAAGCTGCTCCAAAAAGCCATTTGTAGACATTCCACAAATGCTTCTTCTTGCGATTAACTACCAACCTGCCCAGTCTGCCTGCATATTGAAATCCCCATAATCACTGTAACTTTGCCTTTCTTACACACCTTTTCTATCTCCTGATATATCTTATGCCCCCACATACTGACTACTATTTGGAGGCCTGTACATAACTCCCATTGTTGTGTTTTTTTTTAAAACCCTTGTAGTTCCTCAATTCTACCCACACAGATTCAATATCATCTGACTCTACATTGTTTGTTGCTATCAATTTAATTTAATTTCCTCCTCGTAAGGCAACCTCTGCCCATCTGCCTGACGTTTTGACAAGTTGCAAATCCTCAGATATTTAGCTCCCAGTCCTGATCCCTTTGCAGCCATGTCTCCATGATGCCCACTACATCATACCGGGCAATTTCAATCTGCACCCAAAGCTCATTTACATTATTTTATATATTGCCTGCATTCAGATACAACATCTTCAGTCCTGTATTTACCATCCCTCTTCTCATGGTCATCCCTTTATCTAATGCGCTTGATGTTAGACTCCTAACCTTTTCCAAACACTCTGCCCTATTTTATGTGCCTGAGACTTTAATAATCTCTCCTCAGTTCTCCTTTCTTCTCATTTTTTTCATACTTTGCCATGCTGCTGAATCCACCCCCACAGATGTTAACCTGCTGCTTTGTTTCTCATTGTCCATTATACTTGGAGTTTTACCCTTCCCTCCCCATTCTCTAGTTTAAAGTCCTGTTGACCACCCTACTTACCCCGGTCCCATCTCATCTTATTATATCCTTTGCCATATTCACAGTTTCATACACTCCCCATTTCCAGTTGAGTTGGTAACTTTGCCATTAGAAGAGATGTCAACGGCTCATATAAAGCAATACTCATCTGCTGCTGAAGGTTTTCTGCTTCGATATTTGATAGTATGATTTCCTTTGGGCAAATTCAGTGACAACACTGATGCTGCATTTCCTATAAACCACAGACCCAAAGTAGGAAGTCTTCACAGGCAATGAAAGTTAATACCTCAATATCACATACATATCCAGCCAAACAGGCCCTAGTTAAATGCAGAGGTTGGTGCGTTAGGGCTGGCTTTCACACACCCTGTAATTTTTTTTCTGAATTTAACCTTTACTCACACCTAAATCCCCACATTCTTCAACATTAAAATTCCCCTCAGTAGTTCTGCCATAGACTGTTACATCACTAACCATCAACAGACTTTGTTTATGCCTCAAATAGGCTGGACTAGATACATAAGCGAAAGTGAGGACTGCAGATGCTGGAGATTAGAGTCTAGATTAGAGTGGTGCTGGAAATGCACAGCAGATCAGGCAGAATCCGAGGAGCAGGAAAATCAACGTTTTGGACAGGGGACTTGATACATACCTAACACTTTTGTAATGAGTAATTTGATCTAGATTTTGTCAAACAGGCTTAAAGCCCATAGTCCTGACACAGGGGCTCTCATTGCTGAGTTCAAAGAACATGCTGTCCTCATACAACTGTCTTTAAAGAACATGCAGTGCTCATACTTGCAAGTTAGTATAGGAAGGGGTGAGGGATCAAGGGATTTCAACATGTGGTGGTGAACTTTAAGGTCGAGGAATTGTTGGAAGATGAGGCAATTTAGCTGAGCAAGCACAGGGCGTGCTGTAAGTTAGGATGCATGCAGCAAAGAATGATAATGTGCATTTATGTAGCACCATTTCATAGCAAAACATTCTAATGTATTTCATATGAGAGTTATCAAACAAACTTCGATACCAAACCACATAAGGAGATATTAGGGCAATTGCAAATAAAAGTTTGGTCAAAGAGATAAGTTTTAAGGAGGAAGAAGATAACAAATGGCAGAGAAATCGTGGAGAGCATTCTAGAGTCTTGGTAGCTGACGAGACTGTGGAGCTTTGGGTAAGTTCAAGTTAACGGAGGGTGTAAATTGAGAGGCAGATTAGGAGAGCATTGGACTAATTAGGTTTAGAGATAATAAAGGCAAAGATAAAAATGGATCTCTAGAGACGTGCACTCTGCTTAATGATAAACAGAGGCAGCATTTGCTGCACCCAGTTCCAGTGGAGTATTTTCATTCACATCAAACCCAAGTGGGGAAATGTTGCATTGTTTTACATTTTTTGGGTCTTATCAGTAGATCCACATTTGAGGGGAAGCTAGAAAAAATGTGTTTGAGTGAAAGATATAGAGGATTATGCTGATAGGAACTAATTGAATTCTGGAGAAGGCTCATGTGGAGCATAAATTGAGATATGGCGTGTTTCATTGTGATACATTTTACTCAAGTGTATAAAATGTCACTTCCTGAATTTCATTAGTGGTTATTTCCTAGTTTAGGAGGTTTACTAGCAATGTGTTAGAAGCTTCAGATTCAAGTCCCACCTCAGGACTTGCTAGTCATGGAAGGTACACTGTAATGTGGGTAAACAGGCTTCATTTCAATCAGAAAATCTTCCAATAGGCCTATGGAAGGTAGCAAGTGAGTTTCCTGACCAACCAGAACCACGTGGGAACTACAGCACAACAATCTCCCCACATTAAAAGTCACATATTCCCCAGCTTGGAATGAAACTAAGCAAAAACCATATCTGTGATCCAGACTTCAAACTGCCAATAATTGACATTTTAGGAGATTAATATTATTTACAGTTATACCTATTTTGTTTATGGCTCAATTTCTTATTAGTTATACTCTCTCTCAAAAGGGGCACCTTATGGGTTTAATTTAGAAAAGATAAGAAAAATAAAATATTACCCAAACAGGAAACAGCACACATATCTGTTATTTTTAATTCCCCAATGTGAGGCATTGAAAGGGCCACTCTACTGAAGCCTACCAAGTTCAGTGAGCAATATGGGAAATGATTCCATTACAGAATAAAAGTGCCATACTCTCTTGATTTCAAATATTTATCACTTACCTGTTGAGCTTTGGATTTAAAAATCACCAGTCTGTCTTGACAAGGCCTGGCAGCTTGACTCTTCACTGCTGTTGCTAGGATACAGGTAACAATAAACTAGTTGCCATGGCTGCAGGTCAGATGGCAATCTCATGATTTCTTCGTTGCTGATTGGTTCATTTATATATAGAGATCAATTGATCGGATTTCATCCCAAGATCAAGATTCATGGCAATCTGTCACCTCGTGCTGTTTACGTTATTTGACCAACCATATCTACTTTATACATATTCAATTCCCTTCAGCCTTTTTTAAAAACTTTCGTTGGATATTGACGTATTATCAAACAAGTAAAAGAATGATTGATTATAGTAAAATGTTCTGTATTTAGAGTCACAGAGATATACAGCACGGAAACAGACTCTTTGGTCTGACTTGTCTATGCCGAACAGATATCCTAAATTAAGTCCAATTTTCCAGCATTTGGCCCGTATTCCTCTAAACCTTTCATCTTCATGTACCCATCCAGATGCCTTTTAAACGTTGTAACTGTACCAGCCTCCAGCACTTCCTCTGGCAGCTCATTCCATACACGCATGAAAAAGTTGCCTCTTCGGTCCCTTTTAACACTTTCCCCTCTCATCCTAAACCTATGCTCCTTGGATTCTGCCTGAACTGCTGTGCCCTTCCAGCACAACTAATCCAGAATCTGGTTTCCAGCATCTGCAGTCATTGTTTATACCTCGTTGATTCTAAACCTATGCCCTCTAGTTGTGAACTCCCCCAACCCAGGGAAAAGACCTTATCCATTTATCCTATCCACACCACTCATGATTTTATAAGCCTTTGTAAGGTTACCCCTCCAACCACAAGGGATGAACTCGGATTTCACCAAGTTTCCTCATTTCCTTATTTCCTCAGAGCTTAAAAATGTGTTACTGAAAAAGCGCAGCAGGTCAGTCAGCATCCGAAGAGCAGGAAACGTCGATTCTCCTGTTCCCTGGATGCTGCCTGACCTGCTGCGCTTTTCCAGCAACACATTTTCAGCTCTGATCTCCAGCATCTGCAGACCTCACTTTCTCCTCTAAGGTTACCCCTCAGTCCAGTGAAAACCGTCCAATCAGTCTCTCCCCATAGCTTAAACCCTCCAACCCTGGCAACATCAGTACATCCCACTTATCCAAACTGGAGCAAACTTCAATAAGACATTAGAGTCCACGGTGTTAAAATACTGATTTAATTAGAATGTGCTTCTTGTTTGGAGATCAAGGAGAATCAAAAGATGCTAAAATTATTTTGTCATTTCGACATTAGATTCAAAGATGCTTCAATGGTTTATGGTCAAGCTAATTGTCAAAATATGTTTTGACTTTGGCATATAATTTTAATTGCTTGTCTTTAAATTTACAGGAGGTTGGCTTTCAAACAAGTACAAGCTAGGAAACTGACTATTTTGACACTAGATGCAAAGGATGCCCATTGAATGCACTACATTGGCACAGAAAAGACATTATAAAATTAGTTCAGAAATATAACCAAGTAGCATAATAAACCAATTTCCAATATTAATTGTCAAATACAAAGAATGGAAGCATAGATCATGCTGAAGTTAATCAGATATAGGATGCAGCAGATACAAATATATTTTGTGGGGCTCTGTTTCAATATTGCTTACTTATTTTTAGCTATAAAGGTTTTGAGTTAAGTACTGACATTTTTGAAAGATAAGATGCGAATTTTGCATCTTAACGTTTTCACATAGTAAGTTAAAGAAAACACTCATGAGAAGTAACCAAGTTTAGATAAAACTAAAATGAGAATACTTGACTTAGGTCAAATTAATAAACTTTATATGTCACCTTATCATAGTGTTTAATACTCAGATCTTCACACAACGATTATTTTTGACTGTACACTGTAACTGCTATGAATGGTTTTGGGTCCTGTTTCCAGTTCAGCTTTTCTCAGCAGTTGTCATCACTTCACTGCCGATAGCAAAATTTAGAATCCATACAGTGTAGAAATAGGCCATTCGGCCCCAGAAGTCCACACTGACTTGCCAAAGGGCATCCCACCCACATCCACTCATCCCCATGGCTAACATCCCTGAATACAATGGGTAAGTTAACATGGCCAATCAACCTAGCTTGCACATGGTGAAAATCCACACAGATATGGGGGGAAAGTGCAAACTCCATTTGGAGAAGGGCTGGAGAGTGGAATTGAACCTGGTGCTATGAGGCAGCAGTGCTAACCACTGAGCCATCATGCTGCCCCAGGGGGATATAGGGCATTATCTTGACTAACGCATCAATGTCA
Source organism: Chiloscyllium plagiosum (assembly GCF_004010195.1). Classification (NCBI taxonomy): domain Eukaryota; kingdom Metazoa; phylum Chordata; class Chondrichthyes; order Orectolobiformes; family Hemiscylliidae; genus Chiloscyllium; species Chiloscyllium plagiosum. The sequence goes on along the minus strand of NC_057734.1, from coordinate 25,851,823 downwards.
CACTCTGAGTAATGCATTTTCTGATATGCATCTTTTAGAACAGGAGTTAAACTGAGACCTAGGAGAAAGTGAGGACTGCAGATGCTGGAGATCAGAGCTTAAAAATGTGTTGCTGGAAAAGCGCAGCAGGTCAGGCAGCATCAAAGGAACAGGAGAATCTACGTTTCGGGCATAAGCCCTTCTTCAGGAATGAGGAGGGTGTGCCAAGCAGGCTAAGATAAAAGGTAGGGCGGAGGCATTTGGGGGAGGGGCGTTGGGAATACGATAGGTGGAAGGAGGTTAAGGTGAGGGTGATA
>NC_057734.1:25813308-25849991 GCF_004010195.1 Chiloscyllium plagiosum | reverse complement strand
CCCCAAGTCCCTCCTCCCTACCTTTTATCTTAGCCTGCTTGGCACACCCTCCTCATTCCTGAAGAAGGGCTTATGCCCGAAACATCGATTCTCCTGTTCCTTTGATGCTGCCTGACCTGCTGCGCTTTTCCAGCAACACATTTTTAAAGTTAAGCTGAGACTGTCTACCTGATCAATTAGATGCACAAGTTTCCAAGATTGCTCACCACCTCCTTCTCCATGGCAATTATAGGTGGACAGTAAATGCTGACCACAGCCAGTGAAGTCCATATCGCCGGAATGAATAAAGTAACTCCATCAAAACAAACTAACTGGTCATTTTTACAACTGTCAGTTGTGGACTCCACAGAAACATCCATTGGCCCTGGTATGCTGTCTTTGTTAAATGTGAAATTTCATAGATGAAATGTCAAGTTAAAATGACTGAGATATTTTCTCAAGTACACTGCAAGGCATTACAGGGTTGTTCTCCTTGGAGCAAATGAAAAGAGGAAACAGAATTACTTTTTCTCCCCCCTCAAGGAACATTTAGATCCGGAATACACTACTTGAAAGGATGGAAGCAAACATCATGAAAACTTTCAAAAGGCAACAGATTCAAAGAGGACTCATTTGCAGGGGTATTGGAAAGAGCTGAGGCATGGGACTAAGTTGAACAATGCTTCTCCCCACCAAGATTTGGTATCAGCTCAAATACAAATAGTCACCGTCCCCGTTACAAGAGTCTAATGATTTAGTCAGGCAATTTATTAAGCAATTGAACTACGATTAATTAGAAGCACTTCAGATTTATTTTTCAATATTATTAATCGCAAAGTTTGTGAGAAGATTTGTAGCTTGGGTGCTTGTTGCTGTGGTTCTGTTCGCCGAGCTGGAAGTTTTTGTTGCAAACGTTTCGTCCCCTGTCTAGGTGACATCCTCTGTCAACAGAACGAGGACATGCCGCAACCCAAAGGACTAGCCACACTACCATACATCAAGAACATCTCGGAAATGACAGTCAGACTACTGCGACCACTAGGACTTACAACAGCACACAAACCAACAGCCACTCTCAGACAATTCACCAAAACGAAGGACCCGATACCCAGCATGAGCAAAACTAATGTAGTGTACAAAATCCCATGGTCATGGCATTCATCCACAAACTCCATCAACAAACACATCGACCTGGACCCAATATACCAACCACTACAGCGGACAGCTGAAACTGACAACCGGAAGCGGCAGGGACAGACCACTATAAACACCAGAGGAAACATCAAAGAAGCGCTTCGCAGGAGGCTCCCAAGCACTGATGATGTCGCCTAGACAGGGGACGAAACGTTTGCAACAAAAACTTCCAGCTCGGCGAACAGAACCACAGCAATTATTAATCGCATTCAGTTATAGAAACACTTGTGATTTTTTTTTTATTTCTGAAATAGTAAATATTCCCATGAACTCAAATAAAGCAATTCATTATTTAATCACTGCAAAATATAGAATATATATTTTAAAATGGATTTATTGAGATTGGTGGCACCACAAAACTCCTGGTACCTCTAAGACAATCTAGTAACAGGCAGAAGGTATGAGGAGAAATTTGAGGAAAGATGTGATCAGAAATTGCAGTTATTTTGTGACATTAAGATGACATGAAGAAAACATCCACACTGAGTAATTAGATTTGCACAAAATCTCCGATTCGCAGATAGAGATTCAATAGTAGCTTGCAAAAGGGAAACTGGATAAATATTTGAAGGAGAAAAAAATTGCAGGGAAAAAGAAACAAAAAAAAAGGAAGAAAACAGGACTAGCTGGATCACTCCTAAAAGATAGCCAACACAGATTCCATGGATTGAATAACAAACACCATTTGCAAGTAACAAAGAGATACTCAATTAGAGTTTTGGTTTGTCAATATATGTTTGAGAGCTTTATTCTGTTACATGCAGATTATATATTCATTGTTCATAATGATGGGGTGGTGAATTAAGTAGTCGGTTTTGCTATAACATGTAGTTCCATTCTCGTGCAACCCTGTGTTATAAGAAAATCGCATAATAGCAGCACCATTTAAATTAAGGGGGCTGGAATCATGTTATAACCAACACATGCTTTAAAAGTTTGCTCTTTAGAAACAGTGCCCACAGTATGTGGATTGTGTTATAGTGAATTTGCATTTACAAAACATGTGTTACAGCAGAATGACCTGTATAGGTTTTTCCTGGATTAGAATCTGGTCCAAATAGCACAATACAAAAGTCCATCCCATTCCCAGTACAGTTTTTACATAAACATGCAAACAATATTTTTTCCTAGGAAAAAACAAAAAACCAACATGTAACCACAGTGACATTACCTTTAATTCTATCAAACACATGAATCTCATATTACTTCAAACAAAACTTTTATAGTAAATACCAGCATACTTGTCACAAAATAAATTTATTTTATTCATGAACTGCTTGTATATTTCAATAAAATACAAATCAATATTCAGCATTTTGAAATTGTAAAGATTCAGAAAAATAATTGAACCTGTATAAAAAAAGTCACTTCAGACATTCGTGATGTTAACACAAGAAAGCTCACTAACTACATATTTCTATTTTTCTTAGACACAGCATCTGCAATTTGTTATGCATATTGAAGACCCTTGTATACTCAACTATGCATTTGACCTATTCCCAAAGCAGGTATTATACCAACAATCCCTACAAATCAGCAAATGTTTTCCATAATATCCTTAATTTGAAATCAATACAACTGAGCTTAGAAATAAAGAGCAAGCAAAATCAATTCAACCTTTCACCCATTGATATATCGGTCGCATATCATAGCAACAAAGGCTGTGACAGTCTCAGTTGATGAATGACATGATGGTAAATTATGAAAGGATTTAAATTTAATCTGAAAACGAAATGGAGAAAAAAAATCTTTCCATAGAAACTAATCAAACTAAATAAATACTTTGCTTTAAATAACTTTGCTTGAAATAGGGAGCTGTAATGTTCCAATGTCCAGATTTGCTCCAATTTCACGTTGCTGTGGTGTGAGCATTTTGCAGTATGTGAAGGTTTTCTCATGCTGAATCAACAACCTTTAGTGCTGCAAAGGAATAATATTACACCTGGGGAAAGAGAAATAGATTTAAATTATATTCCATTGAAATATTAAATGCCCTCAATAACAGAGGGAAAATGCATCAAAATACATGACAATCCACCTGGTGATATGTAACTTGCAAATGTTGAGTCATATTGAAGGGCCAAAGGCACAGTATCAGCATGGACTATGATACCTATCCGAGGAGGCAGGAGGGAAGCTGTAGCCGGAGACCATCATTGCTGCTTCCTTCACCTGGGCATGCTGCTTCCTTCACACAGAAACACAGGCAGAGAAAGAGTCGGAGAAGGAACCACAATCAAAGCAGGAAGACAAATGGACAGAAAGTGACTGTGAGAGGATAGGCTGAAGGCTTTCTGCAAAGGTCCTAGTGAGCATATCTGTTCTTTCTGGCCTCCAAGCAGTGAAATGAACTCATATCTTGCAGAATCAGCACATCCTACTTCTCCTTACTTGCCATATTTCCTGACATCTGGGAAATGCACACAGCAATAATAAGTTTGAAATCAGGTTTCTAATTGGAATAAAAGGTGCCCTATTTAATATTAATTCATATTAAATGGAGTATCTTGCTATTGTTTGCCCTGATATTCACAGTCATTAAGAAAGGATGTGTTGGGGATGTGTTCTCCAATTCTTTAACCAGCTCCCTATCCACAAATGACTCTCAATATCATGCAGTGGTTAATTTCAGGTGAATAAGCTATTTTTAAGTTTTGGCTTTGCAATTCTAGTGTGTTCACATTAGTTGAGAAAGGTACTTTGGCAAGAGGCAATTTAAATACTACTAGGTTAGCTTTGACATTATTTACATTCTGTGGGGAAATAAAGTATTTCTCAGCTAATCAACAAACACAAACTCTGAAAATGCTTTTCTTCTTGTTTGGTTATGAACAAGGTCAGATGAAAGAAATGTAGGCAAAGAGAGACTCTCAGTTGTGTTCAAACAGAAGGTTGCTAGGGCAAGCATTCACTAGGCTCAAAATTAGCAAAGCAGCACAACTCTTGTTTAAGTGCTGAAATACAACTCACTGATGTGGAGAAGTGTACCTAATTCAAGTAGTATTATTTGTGTCATAATAAACAAACTGAATCTAATGGTTGGTCTATTTGTTCGTTTGATGTGAAATAAATCAATTGACTATTAGCGTGAGGCCTTTTCTTACTAAAGGTTTCTTTAGGTTTACTGACAAGACTTAACGAGCACACATACTAGAGACATTTTTAGTTCAGATCACAAGGAAATATTATAGGCACATTTCCATATACCTATAGTTACTTAGGTACTGGACAGTACAGGCATATCCCTATGCACAAGATACTCAGGCAGGACTTACTAGCATCAGTATATTTAAGAAACAATTCTAGTTTGTAAAATTGAAACTTTTCTTTCAATTGACAAGTAATTTTCTTTAACTTGGTCAATGAATCTGTAAATCAAAAATACACTTCAGAATGGTCAAATTCTACTGCTATTGATTTCAGATACTTATTTGAAAATACTGGCCTAACACTTCCAAAAGGAAGATAGTTGTTGCTGAAGCGGAGACTGGAGTTGTACTCTGGGACCATGAGGAATTTCTGATGCAGTTAAAATTTCTGATAGGCAATTATACAACATCCTGAATCATCCGAGAAAGGTCCCCATCTGAGTGGAGTCTCCCCTCACCTGCCTGACATTCTACCACCTCTCACCCTCACAACGTGCAGTCCTCCACTCCCTCTGCTCCAACCCCAACCTCCCCATCAAATCAGTGGATAAAGGGGGTGCAGTGGTAGTTTGGCGCACTGACCCCTACACTGCTGAAGCCAGACGCCAACTCGAAGACACCTCCTCCTACCCCCTGCCGACCATGACCTCACACCCCATCACCAAACCAGCATCTCCCAGACCATACACAACCTCATCACTTCAGGGGACCTCCCACCCCCAGCTACCAACTTCATAGTTAAAAGAACCCCGTACCGCCTGATTCTACCTCCTACCCAAGATCCACAAGCCTGACCACCCCAGCCGACCCATTGTCTCAGCCTGCTCCTGCCCCACCAAATTCATCTCAACCTACCTCGATACTGTCCTGTCCCCCCAGTCCCTTAACTCCCCACATACATTCGGGACACCACCCATGCTCTCCACCTCCTCCAACACTTCCGTTTCCCTGGCCCCCCAATGCCTCATCTTCACGACAGTCATCCAGTCCCTCTATACCTCCATCCACCATGACCAACGCCTCCAAGCCCTCCGTTTCTTCCTCTCCCGACATCCCCACCAGTACCCTTCCACTGATACTCTCATTCGTTTGGCTGAACTGGTCTTCACCCTCAACAATTTCTCGTTCCAATACTCCCACTTCCTCCAGACAAAAGGGGTAGCCCTGGATATCCGCTTGGGCCCCAGCTATGCCTGTCTCTTTGTCGGCTACGTGGAACAGTCTATGTTCCGGAGTTACACCGGCACCACTCCCCACCTCTTCCTCCTCTACATTGATGACTGCATCAGGGCCACCTCGTGTTCCCATGAGGAGGTTGAACAGTAAACTGACTTGGTCAACACATTCCACCCTGAGCTTAACTTCACCTAGACCATCTCTGACACCTCCATCTCCTTCCTGGACCTTTCCATTTCCATCAATGATGGCAGATTCAACACTGACTTTTTTTTTTTTAAAAACAAACCTACCGACTCCCAAAGCTACCTGGATTACATCTCCTCCCACCCTACCTACTGCAAAGAATGCTATGCCGTATTCCCAATTCCTCTTACCCTGCTGCATCTGCGCCCAGCAGGACCAGTTCCACCATAGAACACACACCTGATGGGCTCCTTCTTTCAAGACCGACATTTCCCCTCCTATGTGGTTGAAGATGCCCTCCAATGCATCTCCTCCACGTCCCGCACCTCCACCCTCAAACCCCCCCCCTCAGTCCACACCTTCCACCCTACCAACCTTCACGTAAATAGGATCATCTGTTGACATTTCCACCACCTTCAAATGCACCCCACCAACAGGGATATAATTTCCCTCCCCACCCCTATCCGCTTTCCGCAAAGACTGTTCCCTCTGCAACTACCTAGTCAGATCCACGCGCCCCCTACAACCCACCCTCCCCTGCCACTGCAGGAATCGCAAAACCTGCACCCACACCTCCCCCATCACCTAATCCAAGGCCTCAAAAGGAGCCTTCCACATCCAAAGTTTCATCTGCACTTCCACAATGTCAATTATTGTATCTGTTGCTCCTGATGCGGTCTCCTCTACGGACGACTTCTCGCACAGCGCTTCAGAGAACATCCCGGGACACCCACACTAATCAACCGCACCACTCAGTGGCCGAACATTTCAACTCCCCCTCCCATTCTGCCAAGGACCTGCAAGTCCTGGGCCTCCTCCATCGCCACTCCCTCACCACCTGACGCCTGGAGGAAGAACGCCTCACTTTCCACCTCATACCCTTCAACCCCAGGGCATCAATGTTTCCTCATTTCCCCTCCCCTCCCCCCACCTTACCCCACTTACAACCTCCCAGCTCAGCACAGTCCTCATCACCTGTCCATCTTCCCTCCCACGTATCCGCTCCACCTTCCTCTCTGACCTATCACCTTTACCCACACCTCCAACCACCTATTGCACTCTCAGCTACCTTCCCCCGCCCCAATTCCCTCCCATTTATCTCTCCATCCAGAGGCTCCCAATCTCATTCCTGATGAAGGACTTTTGCCTGAAACATCGATTTTCCTGCTCCTCGGATGCTGCTTGACCTGCTTTGCTTTTCCAGCACCACCCTAAACTTGATCCTATCATCCCAACCAGTTGTCACCCTACCCCTTCACTTTGCATATAAATTCATCTTCTCTCAACAATTGAAAAAGTAGCTTTAGGATATGGCAGCTATTGCTGCAAACAGAGGTGGTGGCTTCAGCACCAAACCACTTTCCTGCTGTGAAGATTGCTGGACTAGACCGAACTGCTTTAGATAGGAAAGTTCCTGGCCAGGTGGTGAGCCAGAAAGCCTTTTTAAAAGATAAGTGGGCAAATTGTTGTCTGATCTTTGTTGGGGAAGGGGATTCCAGTCGAGATTGAAGTTTTAAGTCATTATATCTTGTAAAACAAATCAACTGAAAGATAATTTCAGAATATTATTTTACTTTGACCCCCCCCAAGCAAATTTATGTCTTAGAACGAAGCAATGTTATTAAACTGTGCTATCAAGTTCAACAAAAAGCTTCACAATAATATCAGATAGCAAAGAAATAAAATAGACTGAAAACACACTTGTTTAAAAAAAATAGAAATTATAAACAGTTGTTGTTTTCCAATACTGCCCACAGATACAGAACAGGAATTTTATTTTTAAAATCAAAGATGGCAAGGTGTTCTGCAGAAACTGAGGTTTTCTTGAAAGTTTCTCAGTCATTCCAATACAGTGAAACCTACCCTAATAATCCTCTTCCACTCCATCGCTGAGGTGTGAGACTCATATGTACAGTTTGTCCATTTCGAATAACTGTTATGTTTAAAGGATTCTGCAAGGAAATACATTACTTCAGTAAGCCAAAACAAAAAACCAGTTTAAATCCACACTTACTGTGATGACTTGATGGGGGTTGGTTAGCTCAGTTACTAGCTGTCTAATTAGCAATGGAGAGTGATCACCACAAGCACAGGTTCAACTCCTGTTCCAACTGAGGTCTCCAGAAAGATCCTGTCTTCTCAACCTCACCCGACATGTGTTGACCCTCAGGTTAGACTCCCCACAGTTGTCTCTCTAGTAAGACAGCAGTCGTGTGGTCCTCTAGGACTTCACCTTTATTATGTTATCCAAGGATATTTCAAAGTACTTTAAATATAATGCATTATTTTAATATGTACTAACTGTTACATTGGCATACACAGCAGTCATTTTGAAACCAGCAAAACTCCATAAGATCATCTGGTATTGGTTGACAGCGGAATGTTGATGAGGATGCCACATCTTACACTTGAGTCAGTAAATAGGACTGCACTTTATCTTATCCTAACATCAGCAATCCCATCAATGAAGTACATTTTTAAGGTTTGCTGAAAAGTCAATAGTATTCAACAGAGTCCCATTTATATCACTAGCATCTAGTCCGTGAAAACCATGTTATTCTGTTTGCATTTAAAACTGACACTCTTGCTCCTGAATCGGAAAGGATAGGTTCAAGTTCCACTCTAGCAAATTGTACAGTACTAAGGGAGTGATAGTCTATCAGCATTGCTTTCTCTGTAGATGATTTTTGAACCCAAGGCTTTAATCGGCAGAGGTGTCACAATAATACTTTAGGAAGGAAAAGACCATCTCTTGCATCTTAACGTCCAGCACCAACATTTGTTAAACGTTGATACCGTGTTTGCTTCAGTTGTGAACTCCAGTAGTGAATTACAGTCTCATTGGTCTGTACAAAAAAAAAAGATTCTGCTTGCTATCAAAAATCTTGTGCTTAACCATAGCGACATGTCCTGAATCTAGGCTTCTCAATGTCCACACGTACAGGTAGTTGCTATTTGCTTTGTCTTATGTTTTCATAATTTTAAACACCTTGAGCTGTGGCCACATCTCTCTTCAACAAGTTTTGAATATTGACAGCCTATTTTTTTGGGGGGTATGTGCATTGAAGGCTGAAGGGGAAGAGGAATTGACAAAGTGAGCAATTTGCAGTAAAGCAGGTGGTGAGAGATTTCCAGATAAAATTTCCAGATATATTCTGAAATCACTGGTTACGCAAAATGCTAGCTGAATAGAGAGAACTAGTCACAGACAAGCTTGACCCTTCCCTTTATCCAGATAATGATGCAGGTTCAGACAAAAGTTAAAAACGGGAACAAAATTTCAGGATACATCTTTGAAAACTCTAAGGTGCAGATGATACCAACACTATAAAAACTATGCTGGAATCTAAAAAGGTTCTTATTAAATCTGAAATATGGTTAGGAAACAGCAATAAGTTCAAGAAAAACTAAATTGAAACACTAAATTTCTTCAGCATACGGTCAAAAATAAACAAAAACAGTGTTTTCCACAAGCATGTCACTCACCCCTTCACTGTGCTGCACCACTGTGGCAATATTTTGCAAGTTTTGAAAGTTTTCAGTATTTACTGAACCAAATTCTATAATTTCATCACCAACTTGCAAACCCTAGAAGAAAAGAGAAACAGTGTGCAAAATAAAATTGCCTTCTTTTTCAAAACATATTGTAATTTATTTTGCAAAAATTTGTATCCTCAAAATATTTTAAAATGGAGTTCAACTGTTGGCGCCTATCACCCTCATTCGTTACCATTGGTGTTGAGTTTCTGGAGATGCACTCATTCAGACAAGGGGAGAGTATTTCAACACACTCGTGAGTTGTGCCTTCTCAATAGTGAACAGAATTTGGGAACTGGGAAGTGAGTTACTCATTGCAGCATTCCCAACCTCTAATCTGCTCTTTTGGCTATTTAGATAGCGGACTTAGTTCAGTTTCTGGTCAATTGGACCACCAGCATGTTCGGAGGACATTACTTTCACTGAATCTCATGCTGAATGTTAAGGAAAGATGGATAGATTCCGGTTCTGATTTTTTTTTTCCTCAATTCCTGCTGTTTCACACCTTTCATATTCTGTCTTGTCAACATCATTCAAAAACAGCACAGACAATAATGAGAAATTTGGAAAATACAGGGAGAACGAAGAAAATCTAATTCTCAACATTAAGAAAAATAAGGTACTCTTCTCCTCTTAAAAAGCTTCAATAGCTTGATGAAATTCTCACTAGAAAGCAGCAACCACTTAATTCCAAGTACTTGGAATCATTGGCTAATTTCACGTCACTTATAACTCTCCCAGGTCCAGGTGATAAACTAGTTGGGGCAAGCCCCTTCACCTCTGCTGTCACATGATTGAATTAGAAGGGAGCTATAAAGCCTGAAGGCATAACTGATGAGGTGAGTAATAGGAGGCTGCATGAGAAGAGTCACCATAGGCCACGGCTGAAACACCCCAATAATGTCCACAAAAATGACATTTAGCCAAAATAAAAAGGAAAATTCAGCCCAAGGAGTCAGTTTCCACTAACATGCTGCTGAAATCCAGGGATGTCAAGGGGACATTATCAATCAGTATTTACTTGGTAATTACCTGCTCAATGATGTTCAGTTTTGGTTTCATGAGAACTATCCAGCCCCTGATGACCTGTCATTGTAGCCTCGGTCCAAACATGGGCAAAAGAGCAAAACTCGTGAGGTGAGGCGAGGTGAGGTGAGAGAGTGACTGCCCTTGACACTGAGGCAGCATTTGACTGAATGTCACATCAAGGAATCCTAGTAAAACTGGGAATCGGGGAGAAACTTTCCACTGGTTGGAGTCATACCCATCAAAGGAGGAAGATGGTTACAGAATTCAATCATCTCAGGCCCAAAATATCAGTGCAGGAGTTCCTCAAATATAGTGTCCTCGCACAACAATTGTCAGCTATTGCATCAATGACCTATCCACATAAAGGTCTGAGTTTACTGATGATCGCACAATGATCAGTACCACTTCTAACAGCTTTGGGCTGATTACTGGCAGGCAACAACCATCTGCGACACTATCATTGCATATCAAAGGGAAATTCAAGCTACTGCCCTTTGATAGCATCTCCCTATTCCCCCTTCTGCAATTAATATCCTAGAATTACCAATAATCAGAAATTAAACAGCAGTTCAATTATAAACAAATAGTTTACAAAAGCCGGAAATTCTGTTTCAAGTTATTCCTGAATCCCTAAAATCTGTCCACGAGCAGTGCTTCCCACACATTCCTGCCTCAGCCAATCAACTGCTGAAATTCTTATCATCAATGGCTTTCTCAGCTCTAATACTCTCCTGGCTAATCTCAAAGAACTTCACATTTGTGCTATTTCCAGGTGTCTATATTCTATCCTGAAGGAGTCTCTGTATACTGGCTCCCAGTTTTTCAAGATCTGATTTTTTTTAAAAAAAAGACCTTATGACCTCAAAACTCCTTATGGATCCAAAGTCAACTTGGTAATAAATATTCTATTTTTCTGTTTTGGGAAAAATTATGAACATCGTAATAAGAAAACATTATAATTTTCATGCAAAATACATATTGTCCTCAACTGAAAAGTTAGGATATCATTTAAAGGCTGCACTTAGTTATTAAATGAATTTATCTGCTTTATATAGCTGACCAGGCACACGCAGACAACAAGCAACATGAATTCGACTGGGACAACACTACTATCATAGGGCAAGCCAGACGGAGAACAGCCAGGGAATTCCTAGAGACATGGCATTCATCCATAAACTCAATCAATCAACAAACACATCGACCTGGACCCAGTATACCAACCACTACAGCGGACAGCTGAAACTGACAACCGGAAGCGGCAGGGACAGACCACTATAAACACCGGAGGAAACATCAAAGAAGCGCTTCGCAGGAGGCTCCCAAGCACTGATGATGTCGCCTAGCCAGGGGACGAAACGTTTGCAACAAAAACTTCCAGCTCGGCAAACAGAACCACAACATATTAGCAATAACTTTAGGTACAAAAATTTACTTACTTAGATTTGTACTTACCGAAATATGGGCAGGTGAACCTGGACTAACAGTGTCTACTTTGGCAAAAGCAGCTGGTAAACTATTCTCCTGTTCCATTACTTCAGGATGCACCTCTGCCTCATCCAGTCTATGCTTCTCCCGGTCACGTGCATGTAGGTGATGGAGTGCTTCCTCAATTTGTTTCATTAAGGCTTTATGGTCATTTTGTAGGCCTTACAAAAAACAAGAAAAATTTGCAGCATATTTAGATATAGCTAGAGACGTAACTGGGCACCGTAATACCTTCAGAATTTGGAGAGGATTTGTAATCCCTGTTGAGAGATGTTAATTCTCACCTCTGGAGCAGGTGGGACTTGAACCAGAGTCTCCTGGCATATAATTCAGGATATAACCACTGGGCCACAAGAGCCCCTAATCCATAGTTTTAGGCTTGCTTGGATTTCCTTACTTCAGGTGAGCCATCAATGGGAGATGAAGAAAAATACAGACTGAAAACTTTCACATAAAATGAAGGAATGTGCATCTGGGCTTTTATTGCTGAGGCAAAGTTTCAAAACTGTTCAATTTTTACACACTTATGTCTCAACTTGACAAAAGCAAAAATGTGCCAAAATATAATTATAACAAAATTTGTTTCTTTTCACTGCCTCATTTATTCCTTCCCTCCCTCAATGAAATCCAGAAAAGGTCACTTATGAGGTTGACAAATCTAAATGCACTATCATTCTAATTTGAATTAGTCTATTAAAAGAATTGTCAACTTTAGAGTATCATTTTTGAATTGCACTGAAACATGAACATTGCTGCTTGAAGCATTATTTCCATATTAATACATTACAACATTTTCTAAATGTATCAATATTACTTACAAATTATATTATGTCGAGCTGTTCGAACTTCATAAACATCAATATCGTTTCGAGGATATCCTTCAACATCAACTAAAGGCTCATCCATTCCAGCTTTATTTTGCTGAAAGTCACAGGTTCAAATGCTTCAATTAGTGTAAAAATGCAAAGGAAATACTTGAAAACTTTTTTTTCAGGTTTGTTTTATTCCTTTTCTGTGGTGTTCAACCTTAATGACCAAAAATAACATGCACTACCAAACGTAAAGCTGATTGGCAAATAAGCCAAAGAGACAAAGGGACTTTTGTAACAGTCTGAAAGTGTGATGGAAACAAATTCAAATGGTACCATTCAAAAATCAATTGGTTAAGTAATAGAATATTTTATTTACAGGGCTTTGGAGCAAGAGGAGGGGAGCAGGTTTAATGAGATAGCTTTAAAGGGCTTTTGTTGTACAACTAGTTGAACTGTCTCTTTATGTGCTGCATCATTCTATGATTTTATGATTTAATTCTAATTCATACCAATGTAAGGCATAAACAAATTTTCATGGCTTAAAAATTTACTCAAACACTTCATTTTGCTGAACAAACAAATTATTCAATGATGTGAGCTATAAATATACTGCTGCACAATACAATGAAAACTGATGCATTTAAACAGGTGTCTGAATCAAGAATTGATATAATCAAAGTAAACTACTGGGTTTGGTATGTCAGAAACTGGATGCATTATGTTTTCTAGTGTTTGATTACACCATCACGTTACTCAAATGACAGTACAGAACTCCAATGTGCCGAGTTTGACAAGTTTCATACATCTTGTGTTTTTATTTTATTAATTTATTTTGTTTTGCACAGAAGTAGATCATTTAGTTTTTTTAAGCCTGGTCCACCATTCAGCAAGATCATAGCTGATCTTTTACTTCAACTCTACCTTTTCCTAACATGCAAACTCTACTGATTTTGAACATACGGAGAAACTAAATATCCACAGCTCTCTGGAATAGAAAATTCCAAAAGATTCCCATGATTTTTAGTGAAGATATTTATCCTCACCTCAGTCCCAAATTAGCAGCCCCTTATTCTGAGACGGTGAGCCTGTGTGCCAGGTTCACCAGACAGCAGAAACATTTTCTTCACATACCCTATCAAACCTCTCAATAGTTTAAAAAGTTTCAATTTTAATAGATCACCTCCCATTCTTGTAAACATTAGGATATATACAAACCTTGATCATTCAATCTCTCCTCATTTTTGTGTAGTCCAATTGAATAAATGCTTATTGCTCTCCCACTAGGGCAAGGATGTCCCTCCTTAGATAAAGGTAACCAAACTACGCGCAGTCCACCAAATATGGCTCACTAATGCCCTGTACAATCATGGTAAGGCTTATTAACTCTTAAACACTAATCCCTATGTGATAAAAGCTAACATCCCTCTTTTAAGACCTGATATAACAGTAAAAATCCCAAAACACCCATGAAAATTCAACCACATAGGCAACCAGAGGGAAAACCATTCTGAATTAATTAATGAACCTATCAAAAGAAACATGGGAGAGAAGAAGTCTGTGGTTCAAGGAGAAGTGAGCCGTTAGGAAAACAGGTGGCAATTGTGAGGCAGTAGTTCAGATTTCAAGAGGGGTCAGGGTGAGATTGCAGTAAAGAGATAGGGGCAGGGAGGCTACAAAGGAGAAAGTACTGTTTTTGACTTGTGAACAAAGAAACGCTCAGCTGACTGAGTCAGGAAAGCATGATATTACTGAGGTAATGAATTCCCTGCAAATGAACTTGGAATTTAGTTTTCTGCTACATAAACTCAGAAGTTACCATACTGGGTAAAAGTGTAGTTAATGTGAAAGGTTTTATAAAACTATTAAATGCCTGGTTAAAATCTTCCAGCTTTGTTTACGGATGGATAAGCATAAGCTGTGACCTCATCAATTGACGGAAGCTCTGACTCGGGTGATGATGTTTTATGTGTAAAATTGTCAGTTATTTTGGAAAACAATTTGTTTGCTACTGCCTATTATATTGTAATTTAAATGCTGTGGTGTGTTGGAAATTAATAATTTCCTCGTGTGTTGCATCTTAATGTTCACTGGAGGGTTGATAATTTGTGGATATCAATGAATTTTTCTAATTCTGCTTCTGAGACAATCCAAATATCTCATGCAATCAATACCAATGCAGCAGGTTTTGTTACTAATGTGACTACATGATCTAGCAAATGAGTTAGTGAGAATGAAAAAAAATGTTTTTGAAATCTAAAACATAGCCCTCAAAAACCAAAAAGGTGTTTCTCTAATCTCAGAGCCCTTGAAAAATATTTTGTGCCTGTTAAGATACCACCCCCTTCCTAAATACTTGCTGTATATTTCATGTTAAGTTTCTGTGATTAAATGTACAACACTAGGTCTCTCTGAATGTAAACATTTCCCAGCTTTTCTCCATTCAAAACTGGGAGAAAGTGAGGACTGTAGATGCTGGAGATCAGAGCTTAAAAATGTGTTGCTGGAAAAGCGCAGCAGGTCAGGCAGCATCAGAGGAACAGGAGAAGCTTATGCCCGAAATGTCGATTCTCCTGTTCCTTTGATGCTGCCTGACCTGCTGCGCTTTTCCAGCAACACATTTTTAAGCTCCATTCAAAATTGTTTGACCTAAGTAATACTCGACACTTTGACACTTTGTGTTCATGCTGTCAAGCTCCTTTCTACTCACCTGGTGATTTTCTTCCTCGGTCGCCTTCTTGTAACTTTCTCACCACTTTCTTCCCAAATTATAGTTGCGTATAGTCCACAAACTTACATTACACCCTCTCCCCTCATCTAAATTATAAATCTAGTGTGCAAATAGTTGAGGCCCAAGTACTGATTTTTTTTTGTCATGTCCTATTAGTCATAACACTCCAACACAATGCCATCTTAGCAGGACTTATACACTTAATGGTAAGGTCCTAGGGAGTGTTGCTGAACAAAGAGACCGGCTGGGGCTGTTTTCCCTGCAGTGTCAGAGGCTGAGGAGTGACCTTATAGAGGCTTACAAAATTATGAGGGGCATGGATAGGGTAAATAGGCAAAGTCTTTTCCCTGGGGTCAGGGAGTCCAGAACTAGAGGGCATAGGTTTAAGGTGAGACTGGAAAGATATAAAAGAGACCTAAGGGGCAACCTTTTCCACACGGAGGGTGGTACAGGTGTGGAATGAGCTGCCAGAGGAAGTGGTGGAGCCTGGTACAATTCCAACATTTAAGAGGCATTTGGATAGGTATCTGAATAGGAAGGATTTGGAGGGATATGGGCTGGGTTTGGCAGGTGGGACTAGATTGGATTTGGATATCTGGTCGGCATGGATGAGTTGGACCGAAGGGTCTGTTTCCATGCTGTACTCTATTTTATTCTGTTTTTATCTATTAATAAATCTTTAGTCCATGCTAGTATATTACACCCAATTACAACTTCTATTTTTCACAATAACCCCTGTGTAACACATTTTCAAATGCTTCTAAAGATTCAAATTCACCACATTTACTGGTTCTCTCTTATCCACCTTCCTGGTTACAAAAATACATTTAACATATCTGTCAAATACAATTACCCTTTCCTAGATTAATTCATCTTAATCACAATAGGATTTCCTAACAGCCCTGTTACCATATCTTTGACAATACGGTATTTTGTCTTCTACTTGTTAGGCTAACTGGTCGATAGAGAGCAAACTGGGAACTCTCTCTTATCTTACAAAGCTGATTATATTTCCAAATGTCAATTATTTGGGAACTGTCTAGAAACTAAACAATTCTAGATTATCAAAAATCAATGCATCCACTATCTTGGCAGCTCTCTTAAAATAGATTAGATTCCCAACAGTGTGGAAACAGGCCATTTGGCCCAACAAGTCCACACCGACTCTCCAAAGAGTAATCCACCCAGACCCACTTCTCAAATCCATTAGATACAGAGATTAGATTCATTAAATTCTCCAGTGCCATTTCTTGGCCTGTGTCTAGAATTTAAATGTCCATTAGTTTATCTGGTCATGGCTGATATGTGATGGGCTAGAAACATCTTACCTAGTCTTTACTTCAGAGTGGAAAATTAGATCAATAAAGACCTTAAAATCCCAAAACTGTCAAAATATGTCATTGATACTATGTTAACTGTTCGATATGGAGTTGGCAATCATATTTCCAGCTTCTACTCGTGCTATTATGTTGAAAGTAAATGATTCTGGAATCATTTACACACCTCGTAATTAGATTAGATTACTTACAGTGTGGAAACAGGCCCTTTGGCCCAACAAGTCCACACCGACCCACCGAAGCGCAACCTACCCAGACGCATTCCCTTACATTTACCCCTTCACCTAACACTATGGGAAATTTAGCATGGCCAATCCACCTAACCTGCACATTTTTGGACTGTGGGAGGAAACGGGAGCACCCGGAGGAAACCTATGTAGACACGGGGAGAATGTACAAACTTAACAGAGTGTCGTTTGAGGCGGGAATTGAACCCGAGTCTCTGGCGCTGTGAGGCAGCAGTGCTAGTCACCGTGCTCCCCATCACTAACGTTTGCAGATTTATAATTTGTTTTGCTGCCGGCCAGATTTAATGCAAGGGAAAATGAGTGCCTCAGACTTCCGCAGTCACAGCAACTCATATTCAGGCATGCCCCTTAATTCCCATAATACTTAGTGTGCTGGATGATCCCTACGCCTGGGAAAGGCCTTCTTTGACATGTTCAAGTTAAGCGAAGCAGCTATAAAAAGGCTGCATTATCATGAGATGATGAGAGAAAATCCCCCCTCCCCAGCCACACGTGAACGTTCAGAACACACGGCTCCCACCACAGGAAGTATGTGACTCTATCGTGACCCCTCGCACAAAAGTATGATGCAGAAATGGATGATAATCCATCTAGCAGCAATAACAAAGAACATAAAGGGAGTGTGTCACTGAGGAAGTGTAGTCCCTCAATCACCTGTTTTCCAAACTTCACCAGTGACATGAATGGGAAAAGCTCGTACCTTCCCAAAGTGCAGAAGAATGGTACTAACTAATAAAATTCTGAAACCTGAATGTGATCAGGAAGATATTTGGTTCATTTCAGTGTATTGAAGCAATTGTCTAAGCCAGGGTTGTTATTCAGTTGGAGGTAGTTGTTTCTATTTGAAGACAGTTTTCTTTTCCCCGAGTTTGGTTGGTTTAAAGGGGGTCTATGTTTGTGTGAAGGACATTATCAACAACTGCTGCCACAGCCTGACAACAGCCATCCAGCCCCAGCTGTGAGAACTGCTCTATTCCTGATGGTATTGTACACCCAAGACAGCCTTCTAGTACTCACCCCCTCCAAAATATCATAGTAAGCTTTGATCTGAGCCTCAATGGCATCTTTCTTTTTCACCAGCTGCTGTACATCAGCCATGGTCACTGCCTGTGAAGAACTTTCCGAGCCCTCCTCCGACATTGTTCCACTGACTGTCTGACTACGGGTCTCGGCAGCACTCAGACCGTCCCTCCTCAAAACGCAACCGCATAATTCAAAATACACATCCAGTGAGTGGACTTTTAATCTTGGCAGCCTCATTGGTTGTGACTATTTCAGCAAAACCCGAGAAGTAGTGACAGCATTTAGATGTTATCATTGTGGTCATTTTCCACGAGGTGAATTAAACGTAACAAACCGGAAATAAGTAATCCGGAACAACCAGGACTATGAAAATGGAGATTTGATCTCAGATTTGACATCGTCTTTGATTTTAATAAAATTAAGCCTGGGTTTAAAATCCCTCCACAATCATGTGACCTCCATCTCCGTGTAATATTTTCAACCTCATAACATTGGGAGGTATCCATGTTTCTCAAATTCTGGACTCTCAACCAACCTCATTTAATCACCTTGCCTTCAACTGCCTAGGCCCTAATTTTCCCAAATGTTTGTGGCTCTCGTTCCTGCTTTCAGACTATTCCTGAAAACTTCTCCGTTTTTGTTCATCTATCTCATTCATATGCTTCGTTATTTAACGTTTCTTTATAATGCTTCTGTGAAGCACCTTGGGACATCTTATTAAAACACTATATAAATACAAATTGTTGAAGATAGATTCCATAGTTAGTGTTAGAAACGAAAATCGCCTCTCAATAATCGCTCTAAGACAATTTATAATGCTTCTGTGAAGCACCTTGGGACATCTTATTAAAACACTATATAAATACAAATTGTTGAAGATAGATTCCATAGTTAGAGAGTCAGACAGGATATTTGAACTGTAACTGTAATTGTGAATTCTGCTTAGTGTTTTACCTACCTGGGACAAGGGTAAAAATATTACAGAGAGAATATAAGAAATAGGAGTGGTATAGCCATTCAAATAGATATTGGCTGATCTTCCATTTCGACATAATTTTCTGCCACAAACCCATACATTTTGATGTTTTTAATTCATAGAAATATATTGATCTTTATTTTGAGCATATTTAATGACTGAGTCTACATGATTCTCTGGAGCACAGAATTCAAAGATTCACTACCCTCAGAGTGAAGGACTCTCATCATCTCAGCCCTAACAATCCTGTCCCTTATTCCGAGACTCTGTCTCCGGATCTAGATCTACAAGTCTAGTAACATCCAAATTATTGACAACTTGGGAACAGATGGGGCTCAAGCACTGAATCCCCATGACATCCTACCAGTTACAACCTGCCATTCCAAAATTCGTCATGTATTTCTAACAACCAACAACCCACCCTCCCGTCCTGGCACCTTCCCCTGCCAATGCAGGAATTACAAAACTTGCGCCCACACCTCCTCCTTCACCTCCATCCAAGGCCCCAAAGGAGCCTTCCACATCCATCAAAGTTTTACCTGCACATACACCAATATCATTTATTGTATCTGTTGCTCCCGATGCGGTCTCCTCTACATTGGGGAGACTGGATGCCTCCTAGCAGAATGCTTTAGGGAACATCTCTGGGACACCTGCACCAAACAACCACACCACCCTGTGGCCCAACATTTCAACTCCCCCTCCCACTCAGCCGAGGAAAAGAGGTCCTGGGCCTCCTTCACAGCCGCTCCCTCACCACCCGACGCCTGGAGGAAGAACGCCTCAGAACACTTCAACCCCAGGGCATCAATGTGGACTTCACCAGTTTCCTCATTTCCCCTTCCCCCTCACCCCAGTTCCAAAATTCCAGCTCAGCACTGTTCCCATGACTTGTCCTGCCTGCCTATCTTTCCACATATCCACTCCACCCTCCTCTCTGACCCATCACCTCCATTCCCACCCCCATTCACCTATTGTACTCTATGCTACTTTCTCCCCACCCCCACCCTCCTCTCATTTATCTCTCCACCCTGCAGGCACTCTGCCTCTATTCTTGATGAAGGGCTTTTGCCCGAAACATCGATTTCCCTGCTCCTTGGATGCTGCCTGAACTGCTGTGTTTTTCCAGCACCACTCTAATCTAGAATCTGGTTGCCAGCATCTGCAGTCCTTGTTTTTACCTAGTCACAGCTAGGTCTCTGTAGGGGGAAAGAGTATGGGCTAGAAGTTGTGATACACAATGATACCTACGATACCAGTGTGAGTAGGTATTGAGGTCCTATGTTTATTCAAAGAAACAAGGGAACCAGAATGTAGGAAACTACAGGCCAATCAGCTTAACACTGAACATAGAAAAATGACAGAAGCAATTATTAAATCATTATGACAGGCCACATAGAAAAATTCAAGGTTTTCAGGCAGTCAACATGGCTTTGTGATAGGGAAATCATGTTAAAATAATTTACTACCATTCTTTGAATAAATAAGAGATGCTGTGGATAAAGGAACTGATGAATGTGTTGTTTGAGATTTCCAAGAGAACTGGGGCCAAAAGATTTGATAAGGTGTTTCATCAAAGGTTTTTGTGGAAAATAAGAGCTCATAGTGTAGGGTATGTAACATATCAGCATGAACAGAAGATTGGCTAGCTAACAGGAAAAAGAGGTAGGTCAATAGGTCTTTTATGAAACTCTGTTGGGCACAGGTGTTTAGATATTGCCTTTCCTACAGTTGCAACACTTACTCCAAAAGTGATAATAATGCAGCAGGAATCTGAACCCTTCCTTCACTTTCTCACCACATTTACCTGTTTCTGCATTGAATAGTGTATTGGACAGATTATCAGTTGCAGTCCTATTTCTTAATCTCTGACTGAACTCTTGAAATAGGACTTGTGTATTCTTTGTTCTTACATAAACTGTAACTTCTGGTTAGTTACTATTGTGCACAAAACATATCCTAATTATTTATTTGATAGTCACTATTTACTTTAAGAAGACAGCATGTGCACTGACATTTTAGAGATCATCTGATGCTCTTCAGTAAAGCTGCAGAAAGCTTTCATTGCTTTAATTTGTGGTATTCTCCTTGGATGATTTTGAAGTGATTCTAGTTACTGCTGCCTTCAAAAGCTCTTAATGTGTATATTACATCATAATCTTCATTGACAGAATTGTTCTGCAATTCCAAACTTGTAAGAGGAGCATCTAGATGACGAAGGAGAAAATACAACTAAATCTAGAAGGCGACTAAATCGGGAGACATGCTCATCAAATTCTTGCCCTTCAGTGTGTGGGAAACATACATACATTTCTAAAGAACCACCCACAATAAGTCTCTGCTTCTCCAGACAGGTTGCAGAGTTATGTCACATTCTACAAGATTTAAACCCAACCATAAGAGGGAGTTCACTGCATGTTGCAATCAAGGTCCATGCAGTTCTGAAGTCTTTGATAGACTGACCTGATTCATGCAATCAATCTGTGCTGACTGACAAGTAGGTGACTGACTTTGTTTGCTGAAGCAGTTTAATTGCTTTCCCCAGTAATATTCAGAAGGAGGACAGAGTTCTGGGTTTCATACACATTTTCACTGTTTTCCCCAATTCTAAAGTCTCAATAATTTCAGACAGCAAGAATTTTCACTCTATTGATCTGCAGTTACTAGCTGTGCATTATACAGGTTTGCTTCCTCACCTGGTGACAATCGTAATGCTGTTATTTTGTGGCAATGCCTCATTCTCCTACCCTTTTGCAGTACAGAACAAAATGTTTCTGTGTGACTACAAAGCAATGCAATCATTGTTAAATCAAAGAGTCAACCTGAGGCCCAACCGAGCAGTGCATCTCATGGCCCAATTTTCTATCTGAAGTATGAGCAAACTATTTGGGAAAGTCTTTCACATTGGTGGCTCACTGATGGTATAACAAAGTGCAATAAACGCAACAGCATAGTCCCTCAGTGATTTCTCCAGGAGTCAGCTGCCCCAACTGCCCCTCCACTCAACTACATGTAAAACAAAACCTATCTTCACTATGTCTATCCTGACCAACATCTTGCCTGTTATAATACCAAGTCACAACCAAATGGGCATGTATAATATAATTTCTATACTGTTTAGTAATGATCAATTATTTCCAAAGAAAGAAGAGTTGTTGTTTGGGACTCACTATTAAAGATGAAGAGCTGTATTACTCTTTAATTGTTATTCAAAAATAATATAGTCCATGAAATTAATAAGTCTCACTTCAGTTGATGTCCCTATGTCAAATGGAACATTCTGTTGCAATAATTGTGGGCGGCACGGTGGCTAGCACTGCTGCCTCACAGCGCCAGAGACCCGGGTTCAATTCCCGACTCAGGCGACTGACTGTGTGGAGTTTGCACGTTCTCCCAGTGTCCGCGTGGGTTTCCTCCGGGTGCTCCGGTTTCCTCCCACAGTCCAAAGATGTGCAGGTCAGGTGAATTGGCCATGCTAAATTGCCCGTAGTGTTAGGTATAGGGGTAAATGTAGGGGTATGGGTGGGTTGCGCTTCGGCGGGTCGGTGTGGACTTGTTGGGCCGAAGGGCCTGTTTCCATACTGTAATGTAATCTAATCTAATCTACATACTGTCTCTTTCCATTGGACTCCCAATTCCCTAAGTGCTGGGCTTGTTATGAATCATATGTTATGGCCTTGTCACTAGCAGTGCTTGCAAACTACCCAACTCCCTGTTAACTCAAGGAATATACACCGTTGATGTGAACAATACTACAGGATTTAATTGAATTGAAGGGTTATAAAGCAAATATGCACAAATAATTCATGTCATTAAATGTCAAACATTCAAGCAGAGTGCTGAAAAATGGAATTAGAGTAGATTTAGTATAGCTTTGGTGGTACATTGATGGACCTCTTTTGTGCTGTATGATTCCATGATTAATAAGGTCATCATTTTGTGAATCATTAAAAATTGTGTATAGATCAAAAACAGTGTAATTTTCATAAGCATTTCAGTACTGTTGAACATCAGTAACTACTAATGTCATCTTCTGTAGCCTTTATTCATTTTAACAGCAAAGCTAATATCTCATTGCACAGCAAGCTATTCTTCACCAAGGTAAATGCTGGCCTTTCCAGTCTAGAAACGATCCACTATCTTTGGCTGAAAGCTTCGACACTGCTTGGAGAATTCCATGAACACTTTCCTCTTTCGTTAGTGGTGCCTGATGAAATTACATTTTAAAAAAAGGTTAATTTAGGGATTACAGTAAACACAAAGTATAAATTTCTTAGTCTTTTACAGTGATAGTGAGTGGTGAGAGATGGAGGAATGTGAAAATAAGAAGGAGAAATTTAAAGTGACTGGCTGCCAGACAGGATGTTAATATTTGTCAATGAGGAAAACATCACAGCTCGGGAGTGGAATCTATTTTGCCAAGAGTGGGTAATGCTGGATCAACTCTCAAACCAGTTTGAAGTTGCCAAAACCTAGAAAGCTTGGATAAAACTGAACTAAGTAACTCTTCTACCCCTCCTCTGATACTGTGGCATCACTAGAACAGCCTGAGGACAATACACAAGATGTAGTAACAAGGTGATATTTTGCCCAAAACCTTCAAGGAACATATGGACAGAACATAGGCCTTTGGATTTTCCTGAGTCAGGATTATTCCACAACCTATACCATACAATCCATAATCAGGGGAGACAAAAGCAGCATTTTTAAAAAGAAACAAAGAAATTGGAGAGTTTATTCTTGGCATCAGGTATTAGAATAAAATTTGAGGTAAGGGAGAGGAGGAGGAAAGTGTGACAAAATTAACTAAAAAATAATACTGCAAATTAACTATTCAAGAATTAGATATAGCAATTTCAAAAAAAAGGATCTAATACTCAGAAAGGATGCAACACCCAATGTCCCAGTCCACTAGATATGATCATCATTATAATGATTATAATTTGAGACTTGATCTTAGTTATTTATTTCCCTTACTTTTTCACCACCCATATCTGTTTGGACCCAGCCAGGGTGCATTGAAACACTGATGATTCCATGAGGTTTTAATTCGTTCGCCAAGCACTTGGTAACCATATTCAATGCAGTCTGGTTAAAAAAAAATCATAAAAATCAACAACATTAATAACAGTATCAACAACAGCCATCTCAGGTGAATCTTAAGCCATGGATTTCCTCAAAGACATCACAGAAGATAACTAGGAGTATAGAATCACAGAACCCCTACAATGCAGATAAAAGCCATTTGGCCTATCAGGTCTGCACTGACCCTCTAAAGAGATCCCACTCAGACCCAAACCCCCATCCTATCCCCATAAGCCAGCATTTACCGTTGCTAATCCACCTAGCCTACATATCCCTGAACACTACAGGGTAATTTAGCATGGTCAATCCAACAAACCTCTACATCTTTGTACTGTGGAAGAAAACATGAGCACCTAGCAGAAACTCACGCAGACACGGGAAGAACGTACAAACTCTACACAGTCACCCAATACTGGAATTTAATGTGGATTCCTGGCACTGAGAGTCAGCAGAATCCATATAACATTTTGTAGATTCTGACTTTGGAAACAGGATAGGATTGAGGGTGATTTAGCAGTTTGGGTCAGAAATTTGCTAGCTGAAAGACAGAAGATGGTGGTTGACGGGAAGTGTTCATCTTGGAGTTCAGTTACTAGTGGTATACCGCAAAAATCTGTTTGTCATTTTTATAAATAACTTAGATGAGAGCATAGAATGATGGATTAGTACATTTGCAGATGATATTAAAGTCAGTGGAGTTGTGGACAGTGCGGAAGGACGTTACAGGTTATGGAGGGACATAGATAAGCTGCAGAGCTGAGCTGAGAGGTGGCCAATGGAGTTTAATGCAGAAAAAAGTGTGACGTGATTCACTTTGAAAGGAGTAAGAGGAATACAGAGTACTGGGCTAATGGTAAGATTCTTGGGTGTGTGGATGAGCTGAGAGATCTGTGTCCATTTGCATTAGTTCCTGAAAGTTGCCACCCAGGTTGATAGGGTTGTTAAGGCAGCATACGGTGTGTTAGCTTTTATTGGCAAAGGGATCGAGTTTCAGAGCCATGAGGTCGTGTTGCAGCTATACAAAACTCTGGTGCAAACGCAGTTGGAGTATTGCATTCAGTTCTGGTCGCTGCATTATAGGAAGGATATGGCAGCATTGGAAAGGGTGCAGAGGAGGTTTACCAGAATGTTGCCTGATATGGAGGGAAGATCTTATGAGGAAAGGCTGATGGACTTGAGGCTGTTTTCGCTACAGAGAAGAAGGTTAAGAGGTTATTTAATAGAGACATATAAGATGATCAGAGGATTAGATAGGGTGGACAGTGAGAGCCTTTTTCCTTGGATGGTGATGGCTAGCACGAGGGACATAGCTTTACATTGAGGGGTGATAGATATAGATGTCAGAGGTAGGTTCTTTACTCAGGAGAGTAGTAGGACTGTGGAATGCCCTGCCTGCACCAGTAGTAGACTCACCAATTCTACGGGCATTTAAAATGGTCATTGCATAAATATATTGAGGATAATGGAATAGCGTAGCTTAGATGGGCTTCAGATTGTTGCGCTGGCCTGTGAAACCATCGAGGGCCAAAGGGCCTGTACTGCGTTATAATGTTCACCAATTTTACGGGCATTTAAAATGGTCATTGCATAAATATATTGAGGATAATGGAATAGCGTAGCTTAGATGGGCTTCAGATTGGTTTCACAGGCCAGCGCAACATCGAGGGCCAAAGGGCCTGTACTGCGTTATAATGTTCTATGTTCTATAACTCCTGTGACATAGTGCTGCCAGATTCGGCAGGGTTTTGGGCCCTGTCGCTCAATTGCCCAGTTTTGCTATAATAACAAAAAAAAAGTTAGTATTTGTCATTTTTATTTACTGGAATTGATAGCAACTTCAGAGGCCTGGACATAACTGTCTAGATTTCTGCACTATCTGTATATCACTGTGTTTACACTTCACCATTAGTGCACTGACCTGGTTCCCATACTGTGCAATTTCTAACACAATCGTGAAATAAGAAGAACTTTCACTCTAATGCTTTGTCTGACTGTAACAATCCTCAACAAAGTTGCATCCTGTTGAATGAGATGTAATTTTTCTATTTAAAAGTGGCACTCAGAAATCACTGGTAGGGTTGCCCATCGCTAACTGCCTATAAATTGAGAGGCTTGCTAGACCATTTCTGAGAGCATATAAGAATCAACCATATTAATGCAATAATTACCTTGTTTTCCTCTTCATTTTAGCTTCCATTTTAACACAAATCATAGTTAGTTAACTACCTGAAACTTTCATAAAAAGTGAAGGCTTTTAAACTTCCTGTTTTACGGTCTGTGAACACAGTATTTCAACTTGATTAGTTGTATACCAGTTTGTTGGCATCACTGGTGAGAAATGTAAAGACATTGTCTTGATTTGGCAGAAGACTCAAACTGAAATGGAAATTTCCAACATGAAGGTTGTTACATCTTTGTGGACAGTTTTCTTCACAGTCAGCAGTGACCAACCTTGCCTCACTGTTGACTGTAAAATTTTGGTCACTGTACCTATAGCAGTAACATTCCAAGATTAATCCTACTGTCCTTTAATCTTCCCGTAACCCTTATTCCTCCTACACTTCAACTGTTTATTTGCCTTTGCACTTAAATCTTTCAGGTCCAGCACTACTCTAATCTAGACTTAAATCTTTCAACTGTTTCTGCCAATAGTTCCTGTCCTAGTGTCAAGTCTATATAATTTCTAATATCTGGTATTATTATGGTGAATTGATGGTGTGCGATTTGTAGGTTTTGATATCTTTACAAAAGAATCAACAGCACTTAAACTTTGATTTAAACGTTCACGTTTATCATTACTTGCTGCTTCTGTTCTCCATGATCCGACTTAGCCTGTGGCATTTAACATTTAACATATTTTGTCTACCGGCATACACTTTCAGTTGTTACAGTAATGTGATAACATTTTCAGAAAACAGCTTCAAGGACAAGTGGTTCACTTTGATACTGACTGATTGAATCCAGGGCTGAACTGAATGCCAGACCAATGAGATGAAGTCTCTAAAGTGTGTTTGGGGTGCTAGGTACAGGAGATCCAATCATAACAATTCTTAAGTAGCAATTTCACTAAAGGAAACATTGAATTTGGAAACCAAAAAAGCTACCATGCCTGAGGGCAAGGTTCAGACATGTTAAGAAAAGTAAATGAATTCCATTATATCTAACTACGTTGCATCAGTGGATGCTGAGGTTGTCTGAAAGAAATACACACCACCAGTTTATAGTCCAACAGGTTTATTTGGACTTCCAAATAAGGACTATAACCTGGTGTTGTGTAATTTTTAACTTTGTCCACCCCCGTCAAACCAGTATTTCCATATCATGAAAGAAATACAAACAGTTTTATCATCAGTAGCACAATCAAGCAGAACAATTATTACCTAGCACCTCATGCAGACAAAAAAGAGAAGTTCTTTTCATGTCTTGAAAGAGGTATAGACAATAACCAGTACAACTGATAAATTGTAAGTTCCTTTATACAGGCAGTCCTTTTTATTTCTGACTCATCATTTTTATTGTGTGTTGGAGTATACTGACCTTACTGGCCCGATAGGCGTATGCAGTCCCACTTTTGTCATTAAACAGCTCTAAGGAGGCCATTATCGAGGACATGTTGATAACTGCTGCTTTAAATTCATCATTCAGGCATGCTGCTTTTTGCAAAGATGGGAGCAAAACCTGCAGAATAAAGAGGAGTGACAGCATTAGTGAAAAATAGAAGTTGGAGTTGCTTTACTGAAAAATGATTTCATTTGAAAATTTTAAAAAGTTATAATGGGGCATTACCACAGGTGAACCTCTTTCAGGTTAAGCTCAAAAACTTTATAAAGCATGTTAATGAGATGTGGAGTGCTAAACAATAATGACAATGAATGAGGATAACAAAGGATAACTTCATCTGTCACTGCTATATTCTTCTCATCAGTACGTTCAATTACCAGGAGTCAAAAATAACTTTAAAAGAGATATGACCAGACAAGACAAAAATACATCTGAAATATTCTGCAGCGTATTTATAGAAGCTTTGCACATTTTACACAGCACTTCTTTTCTCAACCAAGCTTGACCCTTTAAGTGCAAAGACATTGATACCTTGCATTTGCCAAACCAATCTTTACTGATATCTGGGGGAGACAAAAGGCAAAGAAATGTGAATGCTGAAAATCTAAAATTAAAATAGAAAATGCTGAGGAAGTTCAGTTTTTCTGGCAGCATCCACGGAGAGAAAGGGATAGAGCCAGTGGCCTGGGTATTACATGTCTGTGCGAGATGTATTTCCGTGGGGTGGTGGTGGTAGAGGAGGGAGGAATGACGGCCATCAGATAGGACAACCCATCATCTTATACCCACTTGAGTCCATACCTATCATATGACATATCATATATAAACAAAGGACAACTGATCTTCTTAGTAAGCAACATAGTTTGGGGAAAGAGTGGGCAGGAGAAAAGGCAGCATACTTTGGAAGATGCTGTTTATCCTTCACAGCCAACCCCTCTAGTTGAGAGTATATTCCCTTCCATCCCATCTGAACAACCTATTTCAATGATTACTAATTATGACTTGATTAAGTAGGTGAGGATTTCAATTGTATTATGCATAGTTGTGGTTAGCTATAAAATACTTTCTGTAAGGAAGAATAACCATATGGTCCAGGTCAAAAGTAAGGTCATGGCTTTATAACTTGAACAAATACAAAAAAAAATGGCATTACCTTGGTTAGCATCATTGGTCCAACAACATTGGTTCTGTAACTGTTCATCATTGATTCAGGAGTAATTTCATTAAGGGCTCCACTATAGCTGGCGCCAGCATTATTTATGAGCAGATTTAGGCCATTGTTTTCCAATATCTTCTCAGCCTGAGAAGCACACTCTTGAATGCTGCCAAAATCATCAACATCTTTGAAACATCACAAAATAAAGGGTTAACTTGTATGTTTATACTGCATTTTCTCATTTCTAATGCAACTCATCACAATGCAGTACAAGTGACACAGATACTTGGCACTTCCAACACTCCTGTTACTTTGCAAGTTGAATTCTTGGAATGTAAGCATTTACATGTAAATGTAAATTTTTAGTTGAATTATGCTAAAAGGGATTACTGTCTTGCATATTTATGACTGCAGAAGAACTTGTTATCTACAGTTTCCCAACAAGTAGCCACTATTGATGCACACACACCTCTAAACAAGTGTTCCAGGTGACATTGCCAAGCTGATCCTACTCCCTGATGTCTTTATGAATGCATATCTAGATGAGATCTCTAAGCATAGGACCAGTTAATTATGCCCTAAGAATATCCATGCAGATTTATACAGATACATGTTGGCAAATGTTGGGGCCTTACTGTTCTGTATGGTTCAGTAGCTTTATATTTTAATTAAATGAAGTTAGTGATGGTAACAAATAACGTAATTTGAACTTGATGGGCCAAATGGCCTGCTTCCACATTGTAAGGATTTTAGAGTCTGTGATGTACAATTGGAGATTAAGAGTCTAGGAGCCACACTTTCAGCAGGATAACACAGCCTTCGGTGAAATACACACCATAACTGTGTACACTGTGAGAGAACAATATGTGCGTGTATGGAACAAGCTACCAGAGGAATTGGTGGAGACTGGTACAAACTACAGCATTTAAAAAGGCATCTGGATAGGTACATGAATAGTAAAGTTTTAGAGGGATATGGGCCAATGATTGGCAAGTGGGGCTAGACCAGTTTAGGATACCTGGTCAGTGCAAACAAGTTGGACTGATGGGGCTCCTTCTGTGACTGTACAACTTGTGTGTGTTGGGAATACTGTAATATCTTGAATAATGCTTGGAGATGGCTGTAACTCTGCATAGTTGGGTTTACACCTCACTGTGATAAGACTAGCTATCCTTGTGTGAGCAGGAAAATAAACAAATGTAAACCTGTTTCATTAGTCTTAGCAATTTGCCAAGTTTTATGACAAAATCAGAAGTCATATGACACTAGGTTATAGTCCAACAACTTTTGGAGTGCTGCTCCTTCTTTAGGCGAAATAAACATGTTGGACTATAACTTGTTGTCATGTGACTTCTGACTTCGTCCAATCCAGTCCAATACCAGCACCTCCACATCGTGGCTAATGAGTTTTATGACAACTGAGCATAATCATATCCTATCAATTTACACTTACTTTCTACTATTCCCACGGTGGTTATTATGTTTATAGTTTTGTCTTTTTTTCCTTAGCTTCCAACATTTAATTTCAGACTATTCTGTTACCATGTTCTGTTTTCGAAAGTTAGTCATAAAAATAAGAACCAATCTTTATCTGCTTTTACATTTATTTGCAGAGTTGAAAACTGCAAGCACACACCCATTAACCTAACAACCACAGTTTTAGTCTCATTATTTAAAATGGGTTCAAACGAATCACCACTTAATATCCATAATCAACATGCAATTACAAGGAATAACGTAAAGAGAAAGAACTACTAACAACATTAGCCAGCACAGGGACCAGGAAACTAAGTTTTGTGGTCAACTGCTTAGTGAGAATAGTGTCAAGAGGTCAATGATGGGTCTCAAAGACAAAGTGAAATGAGAGAGGGACTGAAGGGAGATAGGAAATGAACTAAAGAACAATGTTCGATAAGGTTTTAAGGTACTTGTCAATAGTATGCAATTGTTCACCCGTGCTCTTTTAAAAAGATTCTCTATACTCATCCCAACATCATAGGGCTAAGTATTAATTTAACTTACCTGTCTCCAAAAAGCCAATGTCATAAATTCAGCTAATCATTAATACCATTAGTATCACTAATATGAGTATGTGTATTTATTGAATAAAAGATGAGACATTTTTTTCGCCCAGAGGGTTGTGCAATTCTGGAACTCACTGCATAAAAGATGTGAACCTTCAACACAGTTAAGGTATATTTAGATGAACATTTGAAATGGCATTGCATCAAGGCTATGGAGCGAGTGCTACCTGACTCTTGTGGTGGCTCAGTACTGCTGTCACAGTGCCAGGGACCCAGGTACAATTCCAGCCTTGGGCAACTGTCTGTGTGGAGTTTGCACATTCTCCCTGAGTCTGCATGGGTTTCCTTCGGGTGCTCCAGTTTCCTCCCTCAATCCAAAGATGTGCAGGTCAGGTGAATTGGCCGTGCTAAATTGCTCATAGTGTTAGGTGCATTAGTCAGAAGGAAATAGGTATGGGTGGGTTACTCTTCGGAGGTTCTTTCTGTACTGTAAAAACTCTATGACTCTGACATGAATTTCATTATGTACTTACATTAAACTAGTAAGTTCAATGTATAAATTTGCTTCCTGACAAAGATGATATTCATTTATGTATATATAAATAAACATTTTTACATGTATGAATGTTTAAGTTTAAGATGGAGCCCTCAGTTAAAAAATTCAGTGTGTAGGAAAATTTACAATACGTTTTGTATTAAAATCACTAAAGCATCAATAATACTCACCCAACTTAAGCACTTTTATGTTTGGGAAGCTCTTTGCTAGGTTCATGAGATCCTATTGAGAACAGAGACTTAGACATTCAAGTCAAAAATCCTCTTAAGAAATACATATGAATATAAGAAATAGGTACAGGAAGTGGTTACTGGGCCTTGTGAGCCTGCTCCAGAATTTGGTAAAATAACCACCACCCCACCCCCATCCCATGGAGTCTGTGGCCAAGAGACAAAGTCTGTTGGTGAATTGAAGTTAACGTGTGTGCAAGCGTTAATAGGTCAATCAGGTCCTTGAGCCTGATCCAATGATCAACTAAATCAGGGCTTATTTATACACGAAGCTCCGTTTATCCACTCTTGCTCTGTGTCTTAGCATCCTTACCTTACAAGGATCCATCAACATTTATGGTAAAAAGCTTCAATTAATGCAACATCATGGGTTTTGAGGAAAAAAGTTTCATATTGCACTAACCTTGATGTAAAAAATTATTTTGTCCAATTTTTTTCCAAAATACACTTTATCCATAAAGTTTATAAAAGTATACAGCATGACTGTTCAAACTTGACACAATATAAGGTTCACACCAAATCAATTGTTCCAAGACAATATGTTACTCACTAAATTTTTGATCAGATGATTTTATAAATCAGTTATGTGTTATTGCATGTTAACCATATATCCTGAGGGTTTTTAACCAGTTTCCAGCCGCTCTGTTTCCTATTGTCGAAAAACTTGAGACAGAAGTTGCCCCAGCTTTAGTACATCCCTTTAAATATAATCTCAGACCTTAAGATGTGCCAGTCTGTGACACTCAAATCATTAACAGTGGAAGACGAATATATTTCAGCATACCAAAAACTATATTTCACCCAATTGGCAGTCTTCCAACTGGAGTGTATATTAATATTGGCGTGCATTCCTAGGATTAAATCATATCACATGATTCCTATGTCATACAGCTACTTGGAATGAATCTTTAAAAAAAAATGAAATTTCTTTCAGTTTCTTCCTTAGCAGGTGTGTAGGAAGGATTTGGCTGGGAACGCTCTTATCAGCATGGAGCTAGATGTTAGTACTCATTCGAAAGTTCTGGTGAGGAAACAATTTGCCGACTGACATCATGTTCAGAGGGTGTCATGGTGGCCTCACAGCACCAGGGACCTGGGTTCGATTTCACCCTTGGGTGACTGCCTGTATTTGCACATTCTCCCTGTGTCTGCGAGAGTTTCTGATAACTATGCTGGTTTTCTCCCATTGTTCACATGTGGACAGATTAGGTAGGTTGTCCATGCTATAAATTGCCCATAGTGTGCAGGCTACGCGGGAAACGCAGGGACAGGGTATGTCTGGGTGGGATGCTCTTTGAATGGCCCACTTCCAGACTGCAGGGATTTTGTGAACCGTCCAACAAGATCCACCGTCCAGTTTTCCCAAAGGGCGTGGAGGATGTTGTGGGGCCCGATGGCTGACTGATTACTTAAACTGACAGCAAAGTCCAACAGAATGAAGTATTTTGTGGCAACACAATAACCGGAAATACCGCTTAAAAATCTGTTGGGATATTTATTACAACTCTGAACACGGCAGTGATTCCCGACCATTTCCGTCGATTTGTAATTTTCTTTCCAGCGAGTAAACAAAACTTTAAAAAAATTATTTGTATCACAGTTCTCGGACAGGTTAAAAGAAAAGATTGACAATGTGGAAAGGTCAGAAGGAAGCCGAGACCCAGTACTGACCTGTGCTCGTGTGCTCTGGGGGTCCCTGCAGCCGGCCAGCAGGTAGCGGGGAGGCCGTTCAGCCCTCGCCAGCTGGTGGACTAGCTCCAGGCCGAGGCCACGGTTCGCGCCAGTCACCAGGACCGAGCTCAGCGCCCAGCTCTGCATTGCTGTGGCCCGCGGTCCTCCGCTCTCCGCCCGGCAGCGCTGCGAGACACACACAGTCAAAGCCAAGTGACTCACTGCCCGCACGATAATAGCAGCAGCAAGGGGGAGGAACTTCACCAGTAACTACAAACACGCAGAGCTTCAGTTCGGAATACACCTCAGCGTTTTTTCTTCTCTCTGTATTTGCATCTTCCTCCACCTCAAGTCATGGTCCAGTATCCTTTAGAATCCCCAAAAAGTGTATTTTTTTATTCCAAATCTTCAGCAATAAGGCTATTCATTAACTTCTCCCCACTGTCCCCTGAAGGGTAGCAGCACTGAGGTGAACCTCACAGTTTAGTTTTGGTTTTGCTGTCAGTTTTGTTGAAGGTTTCTAGGCCTCTAACAGACTTTCTTGCTGCATCTTACCAAACTCACCTCATTGACTATCCAGAGTTTAGATTAGAGTGGTGCTGGAAAAGCACAGCAGGTCAGGCAGCATCCGAGGAGCAGGAAAATCATTAACTACCCATCCTGGCTGTAAGGCACCCTTCCTATTTGAGACTAGCCCTCTCCTACCACTCCCCATTCCTGGAACAAATAGCCATTGCCGGGATATTCTGAGATGGATCGGAATCGCAGGGGGTTTAAAAGGTGGCAGGGGTCCCCCCATGATACCCACCTTAGGTTGGAGATCATGGGGAAGTGTAGCAAGATCATGGGATAGCTCTCAGCACGGACCCCTACCCCCCATTCTGTATCCAATACAGTGGTACATCCAAGGGGTCGTGAGTGTGTATGATTATGGACTACCTCAGTGACAAGCAATTGGCTCAAAGGTAGGAGAGAGTGGATTGTGGTAGAGGGTTGCTTTTTGGACTGGAAGCCTGTGACCTGCAGTATGCCACAAGGATCGGATGTTCTACTTTTTGTTATTTACATAAACAATTGGGATGTGAATGTAGGAGCTATGGTATGTAAGTTTGCAGATAACACCAAAATTGGTGGCGTAGTGGATAGCAAGGAAATTTACCTCAAAGTACAAGACCTTGATCAGATGGGCAAATAGGCTGAGAGTGGCAGATTTAATTTAGACAAAAGTGAGGTGCTGCATTTTGGTAGGGCATGACTTATACACCTAATAAGAATGCGGAGTGTTTCCGAACAAGGAGATCTTGGGGTGCAGGTTCATAGTTCCTTGAAAATGGAGTTGCATGTAGACGAGATGGTGAAGAAGGGTTTGAGTTATAGGGAGAGACTGAATCGGCTGGAGCTATTTTTCTTGGACTGTTGGAGTATGACGACTGAATTTGTATGAAATCATGAGGGGGATGGATAGGGTGAATAGCCAAGGTGTACGAAATGAGCTGCCAGAGGAAATGGTGGAAACTGGTACAATTATTATATTTATAAGTTTAAAATGTTTAGACCAAAAATATGGTGGTATTTTCTGGGTTTGTAGATTGTGAAGGAGCAAAGTTGGCCTTTGGTAGAGTGATGTGCTCTTCCTGTCGGATGTGGGAGATTAGGGAGAGTTTCCATGTTCCTGATGATAATGTCTGCAGGAAGTGTATTTGGTTCCAAATCCTATCAAATCGCATGGATCGGTTGGAGCAGTAGTTAGAGGCAATGAGTAATTTACAGGAGTTAGGATGTGATGGACAGCAGTTATAGGAAGGGAGAAAAGCCGGAGGTACAGTCAGGTGGATGTGTTAACTCCAGGAAAAGTAGGAGGGGTAGGCAGGTAGTGCAGGAGTCGTTGTGGCTATCTGCATTTCAAACAATATGCTGTTTTAGAAAATGTAGGGGGTGATGGACTCTTGGGGAATGTAGCATGAACAGCCAAGTTTCTGGTATTGAGACTGGCTCTAATGTAATGAGGGTTATGTCAGGTTTCAAGCAATCTATTGTGATAGGGCACTGTCTAATCAGAGGCATAGAGGCCAGCAGCAAAACATCAGAATTGTGTGTTGCCTCCCTGGTGCCAGGTCAAGGATATCTCAGAGAGGGTGCAGAATGTTCTCAAAGGGCAGAGTGATCAGCAGGACATTGTACACATTGGAACTAATGACATAGGATGGCAAAAGAATGAGATTCTGAAGAGAGAATATAGAAAGTTAGGCAGGAATTTAAAAAGGAGGTCCTCGAGGGTAGTCGCATCTGGATTACTAAGTGCTACAAGCTAATGAGGGTAGGAATAGCAGGATAGACCAGATGAATGCATGAGGGGGGACAAGGGTTCACACATTTTTGGGTCATTGGAATCTCTTCTGGACTAGAAGTTGCCTGTACAAGAAGGATGGATTGCACCTGAATTGGAAAGGGATTGATATACTGGCAGGGAGATTTGCTAGAGCTGCTCGGGAGGATTTAAACTAGTAAGGTGGTGGGACCCAAGGAAATAGTGAGGAAAGAGATCAATCTGAGACTGGTACAGTTGGGAAAGGAGCAAGTCAAACAGACAGGGCAGGCAGGAACAAAGCAGAGAACAAGTTAGGATTGAAAAATTAAACTGCATTTACTTCAATGCAAGAGGCCTAACAGGGAAGGCAGATGAACTCAGGACATGGGACTAGGATATCATAGCAATTACAGAGATGTGGCTCAGGGATGGACAGGACTGGCAGCTTAATGTTCCAGGATACAAATGCAAGAGGAAGGATAGAAAGGGGGGTGCAAGAGAGGAGGGGTAGTGGCGTTTTTGATTAGGGATAGCATAGCGTTACAGCTGTGCTGAGGGAGGATATTCCTGGAAATACATTCAGGGAAGTTATTTGGGTTGAACTGAGAAATAAGAAAGGGATGATCACCTTATTGGGATTGTATTATAGATCCCCTAATGGTCAGCCGGAAATGGAGAAACAAATTTGTAAGGAGATTTTGGTTATCTGTAAGAATAATTGTGTGGTTATGATAGGGGATTTTATCTTTCCAAACACAGACTGGAACTGCCATAATGTTCAGGGTTTAGATGGAGAGGAATTTGTTAAGTGTGTATGAAAATTTTCTGATTCAGTATATGGATGTACCTATTAGATAAGGTGCAAAACCTGACCTACTGTACCTATTAGATAAGGTGCAAAACCTGACCTACTCTTGGGAAATATTCCTGGAAATACATCCAAGAAAGTTATTTGGGTGGAACTGAGAAATAAGAAAGGGATGATCACCTTATTGGGATTGTATTATAGACCCCCTAATAGTCAGAGGGAAATTGAGAAACAAACATGTAAGGAGATCTCAGCTATCTGTAAGAATAATAGGGTAGTTATGGGAGGGGATTTTAACTTTCCAAACATTTACTGGGACTGTCATAGTGTTAAAGGTTTAGATGGAGAGGAATTTCTTAAGTGCATACAAGACAATTTTCTGATTCAGTATGTGGATGTACCTACTAGAGAAGGTGTAAAACTTG
>NC_057734.1:25808586-25813303 GCF_004010195.1 Chiloscyllium plagiosum | reverse complement strand
GTACCCTCTCCAACACTACCTCGAGTAACCCATTTCAGACAGTCACCACCCTCTCTTTGAAAACAAAACTGCCCCTCTGGACCCTACTGTGTATCTCTCCCTCTCACCTTAAACCCATGCCCTATAGTTTTAGATGCCCCTATCATGGGGGAAAAGCTGTTTGCTATCTACATTATCTAGGCCACTCCTGCTGTTACACACCTCTGTGAGGTCACACCTCAGTCAAAATCTGATTGGTAGTGGGCCTTCTGCTGGAGTTTGTTCAATGCGGATGCTAGTGGGATGAAAAGTGAGGACGAAGGGAACCAATCAAGCTGTTGTGAGTGACAGCAAGGGACAAAGGCAGAAGCACGGGCAATAAGTCGGATGTGGTCGACAGCCCTGTCAGCCACAGTTTGCTCCGGGACAATCCCCGTCCATTTCCCTCATTCCCCCATCTGTATTTCACAGCGATCGTTCCCTCCGTAACACCCTACTCCTTTTCACAACCACCACCAACCCCCGCTCCTTGGCAAATTCCCATGTAAACACAGAAGGTGCATCACCTGCTGCTTCACCTATTCCCCGCTCATCATCCAAGGGTCTAAACAGGCCTTTCCAGATGATGCAGCCCTTCACCTGTACCGCCTCCAATCCTGTCTTCTGTATGTGCTGCACCCAACGCGGCCTCCTCTACATTGCAGAAACCGACGCAGACTGGGTGACCTCTTTGCATAACATGTCCAGTCTGTGTGCAAGCAGGACCCTGACCTTCCTGCAGCCATTTTAACACAGCGTCCTGTTCGCAGGCCACATTTGTCCTTGGCAAGCTGCAGTGTTCCAGTGAACAGCATAAACTGGAGGAACAACAAGTCATCTTCAGACTAAGCACTTTACAGCCTTCTGGGACTTAATACTGAGTTCAACACCTTCACATTGTGAACCATTTCTGATTAAGACCTAGACTCGAAACGTTAGCTTGCTCTCTCTCCTTGGATGCTGCCTGAACCACTGCGATCTCCAGCATTTGTTGCTTTCAGTCTAGATGCCAGCATGTGCAGTAGTTTGCTCCCACCACTGGTCCCTGTAGAATACCACTGGTCACAGATCTCCAATCAGAAAAACATCCTTCTACTGTTACTGTCTTCTCTGAATGATCCGTCTTACCAGCTCACTGCAAGTTAGCCAGTCAAATTTCTTGCTAAAGTAGAGGCGGTACGGTGGCTCAGTGGTTAGCACTGCTGCCTCACAGCACCAGGGTCCCAGGTTCGATTCAAGCCTCAGGCAACTGTCTGTGTGGAGTTTGCACGTTCTCCCCGTGTCTGCGTGGGTTTCCTCTGGGTGCTCCGGTTTCCTCCCACAGTCCAAAGATGTGCTGGTCAGGTGAATTGGCCATGCTAAATTATCCAAAGCGTTAGGTGCATTAGTCAGAGGGAAATGGGTCTGGGTGGGTTACTCTTCAGAGGGTCGGTGTGGACTGGTTGGGCCGAAGGGCCTGTTTTCACATTGTAAGGAATCTAATCTAACATCCATTCCTCTGCTCTCGATCATCTTTCTCACCACCTCAATCAACTTGGTGAGACATGATCTTCCCTGCTTTTAAACTCCATCCCTTTCGCAATGAAGGACCATATTCCATTTGCCTTCTTTATTTCCTACTGCATCTACAACCAATCTATTTTGTGGTTATCCCTACCAAAATGGATGAAAACACATTTACCAACATTGTACTCCATCTGTCAGACCTTTGCCCACTCACTTATTGATATCCCTCTGAAGACCTTCAATGGCTTCTGCACACTTGGCTCTACCACTCACGTTAGTATCATCTGCAAACTTTGATGCACTATACTTCGTCCCAAACTTGGGAGATCATGTTGCGGCTGCACAGAATGTTTGTTAGGCCACTGTTGGAATATTGCGTGCAATTCTGGTCTCCTTCCTATCGGAAAGATGTTGTGAAACTTGAAAGGGTTCAGAAATGATTTACAAGGATGTTGCCAGGGTTGGAGGATCTGAGCTATAGGGAGAGGTTGAACAGGTTGGGGCTGTTTTCCTTGGAGCGTCGGAGGCTGAGGGGTGAACTTATAGAGGTTTACAAAATTATGAGGGGTATGGCTAGGATAAATCTTTTCCCTGGGGTTGGGGAGTCCAGAACTAGAGGGCATAGGTTTAGGGTGAGGGAAAAGATATAAAAGAGACCTAAGGGGCAACCTTTTCACGCAGAGGGTGGTACGTGTGTGGAATGAGCTGCCAGAGGAAGTAGTGGAGGCTGGGACAATTGCAACATTTAAGAGGCATTTGGATGGGTATATGAATAGGAAGAGTTTGGAGGGATATGGGCCGGATGCTGGCAGGTGGGACTAGATTGGGTTGGGATATCTGGTTGGAGGGACAGGTTCGACTGAAGGGTCTGTTTCCATGCTGTACATCTCTATGACTCTATAAATAAGGCAGGGCAGGCAACTGAGGTGTCAGTAGGAGAGCACTTTAGGGCCAGCGACAATAATTCTATTAGTTTTAAAATAGTGATTGAAAAGGATAGACCGGATCTAAAAGTTGAAGTTCTAAATTGGAGGAAGGCTAATTTTGACAGTATTAGGCAAGAACTTTCAACTGATTATGGGCAGATGTTTGCAGGTAAAGGGATGGCTGGAAAATGGGAAGCCTTCAGAAATGAGAGTCCAGAGAAAGTATATTCCTGTTAGGGTGAAAGGAAAGGCTGGTAGGTATAGGGAATGCTGGATGACTAAAGAAATTGGGGTTTTGGTTAAGAAAAAGAAGGAAGCATATGTCAGGTATAGATAGACAGGATAGATCGAGTGAATCCTTAGAGTATAAAGGTAGTATGAGTATACTTAAGAGGGAAATCAGGGGGGCAAAAAAGTGACATGAGATAGCTTTGGCAAACATGATTAAGGAGAATCCAAAGGGATTTTACAAATACATTAAGGTCAAAAGGGTAACTCGGGAGAGAATAGGTCCCCTCAAAGATCAGCAAGGCATTCTATGTGGATCTGCAGGAGATGGGGGAGATACTAAATGAGTATTTTGCATCAGTGTTTACTGTAGAGAAGGACATGGAAGCTATAGAATGTGGGGAAATAGATGGTGACATCTTGAAAAATGTCCAGATTACAGAGGATGTGGTGCTGGATATCTTGACCTGATCCAGTGTACCCTAGAACTCTGTGTTGGGCCCACTGCTTTTCATGATTTATAGAAATAATTTGGATGTGAACATAGGAGTATATAGTTAGCAAATTTGCACATGTCACCAAAATTGGAGTTGTAGTGGACAACAAAGAGGGTTACCTCGGGATCTTGATCAGATGGGCCAATGGGCTGAGGAGTGGCCAATGGAATTTAATTTAGATAAATGCGAGGTGCTGAATTTTGGGAAAGCAAATCAGAGCAGGACTTATCCACTTAATGGTAAGACCCTGGGGAGTTTTACTGAACAAAGAGACCTTGGAGGGCAGGTTCATAGTACCTTGAAAGTAGAGTCACAGGTAGACAGCGGCGTGAGCTGGGCGGAAGTGAAGTTGGAGCGCAGAGCTAGTCGGGAAGGTAAGTGATTGATATTTGAGTGGGTGTGTTCTAGACCCCAGGCCCTACATAGTAGGGCCTCCCTCCCATCCTCCTCCTCTAACCTAACTTTAAAGTGCACAGGTAAGCTACTCAGTGTTCTTGTTTTGGAGACGAAGTGTAGAGTAATGGCAGCGCAGGCAGTGGAATGTTCCTCCTGCAGGATGTTTGAGGTAGGGGTGACCACCGATACTCCTGCCGACTTCATCTGCAGGAAATGCAGTCAGACCCTGCTCCTCACAGAACGAGTTAGGGAAATGGAACTGGAGTTGGATGAACTGAGGATTATTCGAGAGGCTGAGAGGGTGATAGATAGAAGCTACAGGGACATAGTTACGCCAGAGAACACAGGTAGCTGGGTAACAGTTAGAGGTGGGAAGGGGAGGAAGCAGGCAGTGCAGGGATCCCCTGTGGTCGTTCCCCTCAACAATAAGTATCCCACTTTGGATACTGTTGGGGGGACGGCCTAGCAGGGGTAAGCTGCAGTAAGCTGCACGAGGTCCGGCTCTGAGGCTCAGAAGGGAAAGGGGGAGAGGAGGAGAGCGCTAGTTATAGGAGACTCTTTAGTTAGAGGGACGGACAGGCGGTTCTGTGGACATGGGCGAGACTCTCGGATGGTTTGTTGCCTCCCGGGTGCCAGGGTCCGAGATGTCTCGGACCATGTCTTCAGAATCCTTAAGGGGGAGAGTGTGCAGCTAGAAGTCGTGTTGCACGTTGGCACCAATGACATAGGTAGGAAGAGGGGTGGGGAGGTCATTCAGGAGCTCAGGGAGTTAGGCTGGAAGCTAAAAGCTAGGACGGACAGAGTCGGCATCTCTGGGTTGTTGCCGGTGCCACGTGACAGTGAGGCAAGGAATAGGGAGAGAGTGCAGTTGAACATGTGGCTGCAAGGATGGTGTGGGTTGTTGCCGGTGCCACGTGACAGTGAGGCAAGGAATAGGGAGAGAGTGCAGTTGAACATGTGGCTGCAAGGATGGTGTAGGAGGGAGGGCTTCAGGTATTTGGACAATTGGACTGCATTCTGGGGAAGGTGGGACCTGTACAAGCAGGACGGGTTGCACCTGAACCAGAAGGCCACCAATATTCTGGGAGGTAGGTTTGCTAGCACTCTGCGGGGGGGTTTAAACTAATTTGGCAGGGGAATGGGATC